>NC_071581.1:10031526-10231526 GCF_024509145.1 Vidua macroura
TGCTCACAGGCACATCTCTAGTTCTGTGCTTCACAGTGGTAATCACAAATCTGTCATCAAATTCTGCCTTCCCTACCAAAATAGTCAGGGTGTTTCACAGATTACACACAGTGATACCATTCCTGTTCTAGAGAGATTATTATCATTAGGGATATAAATTATGGTCAGTCCTAAAACCTACTGTCTGTCTAAATTTTGAGTTAGAGACTGGAATGTAACCACATGTTATCAAAATCATGCAGGAATTCTCAGATAGTGCCTAATCCAGCTTTTCATGTAGCTGAAGTAAAGCTATCACTGAGTTTAGTGATGCGGGACCAAACTTGGGCTGTATTTGTATTTGGTTAGTAGCACTTGACAGGATGAAATAAAGAGATTACTTGTATATACTCCATACGTAGCAACACTGTGTGGTATGAAAGAGCATTGAGAGAAATCCCCACAAAAATAATTTAAAAACCAAACAACCAATGATAACAAATAAAAAAATTCACCCTGAAAAAAGCCACAAAATCAATAGATTATGAAAGCTACACTGAGGCTTCCTCTGCTATTATCTCAAGGCTTTATTATCAAATATCAAAAAATCATTACTGCAATATCAAAACAGCCATAATAACAATATAAAAACTCCACTCAATCTGTTCCTGCAGGGAACTGATCTAAAATCCACAAGAAAAAAACCCAGTTGCTGTGAAAATGGCAGTTAGCCAGTTCAATCATCCTGCCAACCTGGTTCTATAATTGTACACCAGTCACTGCACCTCAGTGCCACTACCATAGATAACTTCAAAAGAAGTCTTCAAGCAAACAAATTATAACTAAATCAGACAAAGGATTTGGAAAGGCTCATAACTGCTATTATCAGGTGCTGTACTTGTGGCTTTAGCTTTTTCTATGTAGTGTAACTGATTCCTTATCACTTAGAAATATAGCTTGGACATTCTGCCTTGTGTCCTCCTGCAGAAGGCCAGTTCTTACCAGCTTAAATGTTCTTCAGGTTTCCTTTCCTCAAAAGTGAGAATCACTTCAGCTTGCATGGGAAACCATCATCCTTGCTGCCTATGGGAATGTAGTTTTAAGGAAAACAAGCTTCTACATAAAAGACTTCTGTTGTTTGAGACTTCTGTATCTTTAATGAGTACTTATCATAAAATCCTCTTGGAACCTACATGCAAATAAAGCTCGTAGTTCATAATGGTATTTGGTGAGTGGGAGAGGGGAAGTGAATGCCATTCTCTATTTTTTAGTATAAGAAGAAAAGAAAGTTTTCTGGTCCATTTAGCCAGAGTGATTTGCTTCATTCGTGACTGACACCAAAAAAAGAAGTCTGGCCTGAGATTTATAAGCCCATTCAGTTCTTTGCAGTGTATTTTTATATTTAATAGGTATTTATAAAAGTCTCCTGTATTTAGGAACAAATCATAAATACGCACTAGTAACAGATGTTAGTCTCTTCTTAAGCTTGAAATAAATAAGACTCATTATAATTCCATCATAATTTGCAAAAGCCATACCTTTTTGTGTGGCTTTCTTCTTGAATGTGTGGGTACCAGATGGCCCTTCTGAATTCCAGAAAATGCACAGAGTTGGCTGACTAGATCAAAACAAGAAGTTATAAAAACTGAGGGGTGGGCACAGAAATGACAGGGTTAAAGCTTTCAGTTGCACAAGCTCATATGAGCTTACTCTGTGATTTTACATTGTGGGAAAAGTACCCAGACCCCCTCAAATGAGAACTTTGTAGGTGAGGAACATGAAATCAAACCAGCCTGTGAGCAAAGTGCAGCTCTGCTTTATATTCTATACTGCCTACACGTCCTTGGCTTCTCTTCCGCTGCAGGCAGACTGTCTGAAGTCACCCTGCAGCCTTGCAGCCCATAATCTACTTCCTGACAATAACTAGCAAAAGACTAACATTGCACTTGGCTCTGCAGTAGACTCGAAGCAGCCCAGAGGCAGCGCAGGGCCAGCCTGCTGCTAGGCTGTTTGTTTATTTTGGTTGACATTTTCCTTTGTGGAGAATCTGTTCCTTGTTATTCAGTACGTACAGCCCTGCACATATCCTATGTGTTTAACTGTCTTTGGATAAAAGTGGGTATTTTCCCATGTCAATAAATGTTATGGTGTGAAGCTGTGAGCTGGACTCTGAAAGAACCACCCCCTGCTGAGCATCTCACTTTTGCATTGAGTTTTCTTTGTTAATCATGTGCAAAATAAAAAGGCTTTCTGTCTAGCAAAAATCCATCATTAATTTTTCATACGAGCACTTAAATTTTGAACACAATCCTTGAGTGGCTTCAAAGAAAAGAGAATAATAAAACCAAAGAGCTACATTTCAATTTTTTGCATCTTAGTTATTTGATATTTTAAGAAAAGTTTTTAATGCAGAATTACAGTTCTCTCGGCTTCACAGTGACACATTCATTCTGAAGGCTACATTTGACCTTCAACTTTGTCCTTCATTAGCAGGATTACACCTAAACACTCCTTCATTTTACTGCAAATGAGACAGATGCAATGTGTATTCTGTTCGGCCCCAGCATTAGGATTATCCCAAGAGTGGCATTTATGTTCTTGTAGTTCCTTGGTATAAATAAATATCAAAGTAGGAAGACCAATCTGTACTCCACTAGGAATAATAAACTAAAATAATATGGCACTGATTCTGTTTGGGTTGTCTAAATGTGTTTTTATGATTGTATATGTTTATGGCTTTCTCACACAGCCACCATGAATTCCAGGCAATTAAAAAGGACATGAGTTCTGAAGCATTTTAAAAGGGGCTTTGCTTTCCAAATGGTGTGTATTAAAGTAGAATATATTTTTGACAGAACTACTGCAAAATCAACAGTTGCACATTTGCCCTGCTTCAAATTCCTTTCCCTTTCCCCACCTGAAATAACTAATTAGAATATTTCTGTAAGTTGAAAAGAAAGGCAGGGAAAGATTCCTTATGTTTGCACATATATCAGATGCCGTGCTAGCTGAAGACTCAGCCTGGAGGCCCCAGATTTGAAAGCAGCTCAGAGGGAGAATTTAGCAGGTCTTGTGTCAGGTCTAGTAACCTACCCATACTCTGTACAATCTGCTTTTTTCAGGCTGAACCAGTCCAGTATCACCACAGGTGAGATGGAGAACATTCTGTGCTCTTCACACTGCCTGGCCTTCACTCCCACTTGACTGAGGGACACAAATTTCTCAGTCATGGGTGTAGAGAAGAGCTGTACTTAATTGGACAAATAACCACTGTGCTCTAACCTACCTCAAACTGGTCAGTCTGTGTGGTGTCATGAGTTATTGAACAAAGAAGTACAAGTAGTGAAGAAGCAGTAAGTTTGATCAGACTGTTAAATATTGTTGGCTGGCTTTTGTTATTTACATAATTTCAAATACAGGGGGAAAGGGCCAGGAGAAGAAAAAAAAATTAAATAATTTTCCAGTTATGAACCAAGTCCAGTTTCAAATGTTAATGTTCAAGAAATTCTTTGGAATACTAGAGAAAACTAATTAGGTAGGTACATCAAAAAGATACATTTTTAAAGGCAAAAATACCTTGTTCCTCCCTCAAGTCAAACTGTCTCACATGACTTCATATATGAGAAACAGTGAATAAATGGAAGAGAAAGGGTGATAAAGCTTGATAGTTTGCTGCTCCACAAAGTGTCCCAAGCTGTTAGAGGAACAATTCATGGACTTCAGTAGTAACAGCACAATATTTCAAAATTTAGAATTCAGAATTAATAAAACAATTTATTGAAGAGTATGGCTACAGCTGTCACTAAACTGTTAATAACACATCTGGAACAAGCACCTGGAATCGCTGCAAGTCTGGAGACATGATGCAGTAGTTCCAGCAAGTGGATGGCACACCCTTGGGATGAACAGTGGATGTGGGCAAACATACCTAAAAATTTTGGGCCAAGAGCACTGAAATTCAGAATCCACAAAAAGTCATATTTTGTGAGAAAACCACTAGGGATTTCTGCCCCTTCAGTCATAAGATGTTGCCTCTGCATTGTTCACTGGGCTTTGGTCCATCAACCTGTTGCATAAGTACTTTACTGGGGGCATAGTCATAAAGAGAACTATTAGCCCATTGTGCTGAAGTGCAGAATGTCAGTTGTTTAGTGGAAATGTATCATCGTGTCATTATTAAATATTTATTTTGTTGTAGCACCAAGAGACCAATCCTGTCAGGTTTCCTCTGTTAAATTTTTTATGAATGATAGTCCCTGACAAGCTGACAGGAATATGAAAGAGCAGAAATTGACACAAGCTTCTGGTGTTTCCAGAGGAAGGGTGTAAATCCTGCCCAGGGCTCTTGCTTAGCAATGAGATCTCTTCTGGAGATAAAACAGGCACTCCTAGGATAACCTCTGCCAGGAGCAGGGCAAAGAGGAAAAACCCTGAAGAACTAAAAGTGTTTCCAAAGGCAAGGAAAAGCAATCTAGTCCATCTGGGGGGTCAGGAGGCAGGGAAAAAAAATAAGCAGAATGGGGAAGTCCATCTTATTATTTGAAAGTTATACCCCAGTTTTGACGGGTTTAATCAAGGGCAGCTCTGAGCCTTGCCCAGCTGGGCACAGCCAGGGCTGGAGGCAGCAGAGCCCAGCCTGGGCTGCCCTGCAGGAGCCCAGCTCTCCTCCCTGCCTGGCTGGACAGTCCCTGCTTTGTCTATTACAGCAGGAAATGTTTTTAAATCTGAACAATGCAGCAGATCTGAGGGCAGACAGCTCAGATAATGAAAAGAAAAAAGAACTATTACTTGGAAATGATTGTTGCTTTGTCACTTTCCCTTAATTTCCTCAGTAACTGGTAGAAACCATTCCTTAGCAAATATTTAGGAAATAACATCCATAATACCATTTCCCTGCCTCAGTGTTAGCTATTGTTTCCATCCTTTTACTTTTGATGACAGGTGAGTTTCAATTGTAGTCCTTTTTATGAATACTCAGTGTATAAATTATGCAGATTAAAGTCTCTAATTTCAGAGTAAATTTCAGAGATTCTTTTCTTCTTGTGGTGCATAACAACTGCATAACATTTTTATTGAGTTCTTCAAAGGCTTTATGATCAAAATTTTTGTTTTAAATAATGCTAATAAAGTCCCTACATTCACTTATGAAAGCAGAAGCTGAAAGAATTAAATGACAAGGTTTAATCCTCAGTTAATTTGTTAGATTCAGGTAAATAATACTGATGCCCACACTGTAAAATGTCATTTGGAAGGAAAACCACTTTTTGTTGTTCTTAACTGAGTGTGGTCCATGGCTAGAACAAACTGGCCATCAGTCACATCTTCACCTGGTGCAAATATTTTTGAAGTTAATGCAGCAAAAGCAATGTACATCAACAAAGAACTAAAGTACTACCAAGGTTCTGACTCTGAAAAACACCGAATCTTTGTTAATCCAGAGTGAAATTAGGGAGTTTCATGGAGGGGACAAGGATTCAGCTGTTTGAATTCCAAGGCTTAAGGCTCAAGGTTTAGAAGTAATTTCCTGCTTGGCCATTTTCATTTTTAAGCCTTTCTATCTGTTTCACTGCAATACAATGAAGAAAACCTTCCTCATTCCACAAAAGAAAATTTTAGTTAACAAACAAACTTCTTGTGAGACATTGGTATGGAAGAGACCTCTCAAAGCCACCAACTCTAATGGCAGATACTTCCTTGTAGTTCATAGAAGACCAGTTCTCAATTGTTATTTCTTTATGTACAATGAACCAGCTGGACCAGGAGCAGCAGAACACGGCTCTGGAGCAGTGCAGTGCCTGGTGCCTTAGTAAGGATGCAAAACTCAAGTATTTGTGTGCCTGGTTAAATCTGGCACAGAGATCTGAACAGCAGGCTCCTGTATTTCTTGCATGAGCTGCCTGACTACTGTGCTGCTGGACACCAGTGCAGGCCAAGGCCTCATTTAATTTCAACATTGTGAAAATCAGTATTTTAACTCCTACAAAAGGACTCAGGCTTTGAAATTTGGTGCCTTACAGTGACACACCATTTATTGGAATATTCCCAGTTAACCTGACCTGCATGTTTTGCTATTAAAGCCCAGAAAGTTAAGATGGCACCAAACCAGAGGAATACAAATCTATCTTGAAAATCACGCACAGCTTCCTTTTGTGTTGGATCACAATAATACTGCAGAAAGTCGGTCACAGCCTTACACTGTTAGCTTTGGATTGCTGTGCATCACAAGCCTATTCACAAGCACCTGACAAATCTCTCTCATTAATAACAAATGACAATCTCACTGGTGCTACAATGCATGTTACATTTAATCAATTTGCTATTTATATTCATTATGTACACCTCCTATTTTGAGTCATGAAAAATTGAAAAGCAATTACAACATGGAAGAGCATCATGGATAACAAATGAGACAAGATGAGAAAAAGTACTAATAATTGGTCAGTTGTGCTTGTCAGTACATTTAAAGCAATTAAGGCAGGAAATGAGATAAGACAATTGTAAGTCTTTGAAGTGAAACAGAGCATCAGGAAAACCAATGGTATGGTACCCCGGTTATGACAATGCAACCATCTAAATACAGGCTTTAAAGAATTGTTTAACTACAGCTGTTACTTAAAGAAATCAAAGTAACTTCCCTGAGAGAACTGTAATTGTAATGCCTGGTAGCATGATGCTGCTATAAGTCTGCCTGTCACCATGTCCATTATAGCCCCCACTGTAGCCAGGGGCAGCTAACTCATCTTTTCCACATTTCAATGGCCTCAAAGAAGGCAAAAAAATTAATGACTCAGATGTCTATTTCTGCACTAAAAATAGGAAGACACATTAAACTGTTTATAATCAAGAGAATACTAATCAGAGTACCAAGATGCTGAAAAGCTTTAGGATTTAAATTGCATTTTCTTGTGAACCAAAGGATTACCTTATAAAATGGAAGTGGGAGAAACTATGTCTCTCTGAGAGAGAACAAGCTGATGCAGTTTTGCAGCTTGGAAAGATGTTGAGAAGTGGAATAGCCGCAGTATCTGATTTAATGAACAGCTGCTGAGTTCCTAAACAGCTTCCTTTTACCAAGCCTATTAGCTTGCATTCCCTCTGTTGCTGGAATACATAAACACAAAAGATCAAAGGTCCACTTTAAGAGAAAAATGTGCCTAATTTATTTTTGATCAGAATTTTGAGGAACTTATGTGTCTACAGCTGACACAGCAGTCCTGGGAAGCCCTCTGTGCAGACAGCTCCTCTGGGTCCCCGTCCCTGTGCCAGGCAGGACCAAACTGAGCAGAGTGCCACACCTGGGCCAGCCAGTGCATGCAGCAAGCAGCCCAGGGGCCAGTGCTAATGGGCACACTGGATTTGGCTCCTTAATAATGCTACTATGGACTCTACCTTGAATTAAGATCTCTAACACCTTAGATACTACTCAGAAGAGTGGACTGTAGTGGGCTGGTCACAGGCAGTACTCAGTGTCTGCATGGCAGATCTTCGGAAACAAGAAAAAGGAATTAAAACTGATACATAGACTTCTTAATAACTACATTTTTTCTTCAGAATTAAAATTCATCCTTATATCATGTTTTAGGTGAGGCAGGGATCAGAGGTTCCTGCTATGCAGAGTCACAGGTATAAACTCCATTTCTGCTTAAACGGGTAGCTTTAAGGCTTAATTCAAACAGAAAACAGAGTAAATACATAACAACAGAAAAATACATGGCTGACAATCACTTTCTTGAGAGAGCTATAGTGACAAGGGAGGGCAAAAGTGCTGAGGAAGGTGATGACTGTATTGCTGTGACATCTGGAAGGTAGAGTTTGGTAATAAAAAACTGCTCAGCATTAGCAATTATGGTAGCTTTTCTTTGACATTGCTCCTGAAGTTTAGAGGGAATATCATTGATTTCATAATGAAAGCCATTCATTTTGCAAAGGTTTATTGTAAAGTGTCATGAGGAAAGGCATCCTCAAGACAGTAAGAAATATAATGAAAAACCTGCAAAAAGGTGTAAAGAATTCCAAATCACTGCATTGTCTAGATATTAATGTGAGTAGGTACTAAATGCACTGGCTGATTATTGCTTCATTCCTCTTAAGGAAAGAGAATTAATAAAACAATACTTAAAGAAATGCAGATGTGAATAAAACCTGTACTAGCAGCAGAGTGATTACATGGGAAAGAAGACTCAGTAAAGCTAATGGACTTTTTCAGGTAAGATTTGATCTAAAAATTGAGGGATAAAGCTATTCAATGAGGCCACATGAAGTCTTCATTACCTTCAAGTAAAGCATCTTTTATCACCAAATCCCTTTCTTGCCTTGTGTGTGTATAGAGTCTATTCCCCATCAGCAGTGGGGTGCAAAAATTCTCAGCTTTAAATCATTCTAGAAAAGAGTCTCGGCTTTTTGGGGAGCTTTTTTAAACTGCCTGTTCAAAAGGACTGTTTATTTGTCACCACCCTGTAGTCAACAAAAATGATAGATTTTTGTGGAAATGTAGGAGTACAAGCTTTTTGAAGAAGAGACTGTGCATTTTTGTCTACTCTGAAGGAGGACAAGGATGTCTGTGTGCTGAATACAAGGATTTGTAAATAAGGCTCCAGACAGTTTATTGGTATAAGCAAAGGAGCAAAGAGGAAGTGATATACAGGACAGGATTTTCTAGACTGGTGTGAACTTCCAATGGAAAGAGAAGAGATTTTTTGTGTTTTATGGGATATGTCCCCACCAGCCTCAGCACAATAAAATGTGCTGGCTTACAGCATTTCACAGCATTTGCTGGGCCAGCAAGACCTCGAGCTGTGCTCTGTGTGTCCAGCTGCTGCATCCATGCAGACCCTGCCAGGCTCTGCAGGCACAGAGGCCCAGAGCTTATAGGGCTGGGACTCAAGTTGGTGTATTTTGTATGCAAACACATAACAGATATTCCAGGTACTACAAATATTAGGTGATGTAATTAAGTAACTTAGGACCATGCATCCAGACTGCTAGATTAATTAATATATTGTAGGTCTTGGTTTTATTTGGAAGAAAATTTATATATCAAGCACTCTGAATAGTGGTATGTACTCAACTGCTACTGACTCACAGCTAGTTGGAAGTAATTATATGATTTCTCAATAAGCATCAGAAGTCAACCATAAAGTTCAATTATTTTGACATAAGAGATCAATAACAGGAATCTGAAGCAATTATAGGCCCATGATTCAGAAACTGCTTGACTAAAAACAATCACATGGTGACTCAGTCCCTGACAGCTGCTCCAAGTTCAGTCAGTAGTGTGGTTCTTCACATCAAGGCACATGTAATCAATGCTTTATGCTACTAACATAAGCTGTTGTTATTTTGCATTTCCAGAGATACCCCGCAGCATGGACTGCATCCTGGGCTGAGCACATCCTTTCCCAGGGTAATTCTGAATGTAATATTGAAATCTGTCATCGCTGATATCTGTGAAAAGCGCAAGAGATAACTGTGTACACTCACTTCTTTTAAATCAGCATCAATGTGCTGTCTTACATTAAATATTAATCAAACATCTGAGTCAACAGATTTCATCACTGGAGCAAACAGAGCACCCTTCAAGTTTCCTGGACAGATGACTATGAAGAAAGCAGAGCTTTATTTAGAAACAAGCAGAAAGACTGTGTGTAGACAAACACCTGAGCAGCACAGCCCATAAGAAAAATACCTTATGTCTTTTAAACGTTGCATGTAATTCTCTTTTATATCCTTAAGAGCTATAAATGAAATTGCTGGTTTTACACTAGTGTCATCACAATAGCAGTATGGTCTTAATCAGTCATCACAAAAGCAGGTCTCATTGTCAAGTATGGGCTCATTAACTGGACAGAAAGACCAAACTTCTTCAGACCGCGCCTTAAACTGCGGCTGTGTGCTGGTCGTGCTGTGGGGATTTCTCAAATTAGAGCTTTGCTCTGCTATTTTCCCAAAGGCTGCTCCTGTAAGCACACATGCTACTGCCCATGTGGACGTGCGAGGTCACTGCAGCAGCTCCTTGTTTCTCTGGAGCCCTCCTGTGAGCGACCGTGCTGGGAAACTCCCAGGCTCGTTAAGGATAAAGTGTGCCAGCAGCCCAAGCAGCCAGCCAGCTCCTCAAAGGAGTCTCACAGGCTTGGCATTGCTCGAGTCCTTTGTCCAGGGACAGAACATTTGTTTCTTGAAACTGGAGCAATCAGCGTAACTCCACAGCCAAACCAGGTCTCTGCCTGGACTCCCTCCTGGCACCTCTGCCGCCTCTTTCCAAGCCAAGGCTCATGTGCTCCCTGCAGGACACATTCCAAAACGAAACTCCTTTCTGGCCTTGCCCCAAAGAGCCACTCACTCATAAACTTCCCCTGACCACTGGGGCACAAATAAGGCAGCAGAAATGAAACTTGGCCCGCCTCTGTTAAAAGGAGGCAATGCCTCCTGCCACTTGACACCAGTATGCAGGTTCACTGCTATTCTGTGTTTTCTGCTATGGTGTTTGCTGTTTCATAAATATTCATAGGTATATTTTATTTGGGAGTTGGTTGTACATTTTATTTGGGGGACGTTGTAGCTAATTTGTAAAATTTAAGGTGAAGTCCCTTTGTTTTTTCCTTCTTGGGATCTGTGGAAGGCAACAGTGCTATTCTGTTTGTGGGAGTACCAAAATCCATCCTTTGAGAGACAACTAATTAGTCACAGGGAGATTTAAATATTGTTCCTTAAGGAAGGAGGCAATGTCAGGGCAAAAGCTGTCACCTTTGCCTGACCAGCCTGAAGGGAGGAAGACTGTTACCACATCAACCAATCCATTCGTGTGGCGGGGAAAGGATGTTGCCTTATCTAGGGTGGAAAATGTAATAAACTAAAAAAATTCAAAGCGAAATTGTCTCCAAGCAGCACTAACATATTCAGAGGCAGCTCTCCCTTCCACAAATAAAAGAGTATCAGCAACTAAGTGATGGGCAGTTATTTAATGAGTTAATCTCATTAGGATATTTTAACTCCCAGAAGAGACTCAACCCATTAGCTACATAAGAGCTTGGGAAAAAAAGCCTTTCAAAAGGACTGTAAAAACATGTTAAAATGTGGTTAATACACTGTGGACTTAACCAGGCTGTCTGGCAGGAAGAAGAGCAAGAGGTGAGCAAGAGCTGGTGAGCTCCTCTGTAAGCCCCACAGCCACCCCCAGAGCCCACCAAGTAACATCACTAACAATCTGGATTCTTGTTTCTAAGCTTAATTTTGCTATTCTGCTCAATTCCGCCTTGCTTTCCAATTATGAATCCTATAGTTTCACCTGATCTGGATAGTCAAATCTGGACTAGTCTTACTTTGTATATAAAACAAACACCACCAACCCCTCATAAATAGTTTTAAGTCGCTTAACCTCACATTCTCCATAGTGATGGAATCCCTTCTAACCGTTTCTCTTTTTTAACTATAACTTAATTAAAATAAATGCAGACTGTGATTAACTGCACTAAGAACAACAGCAATCTCATCTAGAACAGCATCTTATCATTACTTTGATTTCAGTGGGACATCTTAGCTCACACAATTGTACCTTTGACATTTACATTCTATAACTGGTTCTGCTCTTTATATTTACTTATATTAGCTTCAGTAGAATTATTCACATTGCTAAAGTGAGCAGTATTTGACCCTATAACATTAAATGAAAGGCATTAATAGCAGAACCTAGAGAATATCTTCCAGCAATAATTAAAACTCAGGAATTTTTTTTCCTATCATAATTGAAAATGTTCATTTTTCCATTACATTGAAATGTGGATACCTAATGCCTGATTGTCCAGATCTGCTCCACAAAAGCAGTCAAGAAATTTCTAGCATATAATTGCTAATGCTAATTGCATTTAGTCTATGGTTTCAAAAGCAGTGATATGAAAGGTTCTGACTGTTTAGAGTATTGTAAAATGTAACTGGTAAGTAATGCATTTTCAAGAGTTTGGGGAACATTATTAAGGTTCATTTCCATGCTGCAGCTGCAGGAGTTGGAATTATGAAAGTGAAGAAGCTGTAAAATTGAAAAGGTCAGTAATGACATTCATCTATTCCAGCTGTCAAATCAAGGGAATGTTAACAAAACTAGTCTCTGGTAGAAAAGCTAATTGTCTCCTTGTATTTTGGCTGCCCCAATACACATACTCTACTGTGGCTAACCCATAGGAAAGAACACAATGGAACAGTGTATCATTTTTTGAACAGGCCACTTGTAAACAAATAAACTTAATTTGCCTAAATGAGAAAGCTCTAATGATTCTATAACCTAAATTTGTCTACAAGGCAGCCAAAATTTTCAAGTTTAAAGTAAACAGTATGTGAATAAAGTTAATATAATCCTTGAAGCTGGGTTTCCAGAGTGCTGAGAATACAGGGCGAATTTTAAATTTTTCACTAATGCAGTCCTGAAAGCAGCATTTCTAAAATGTCTCCTACCAAGGCATGTTTTATTATAACAACACATAGAAAAAATTCTTTCACAGATCAAATCTTTCCTAGATGACCTGGATTTAATGATCCCACAGTGAGAAGGACCTTATCTTCAGCAGCCCTTTCCCATGAGGTGAGACAGTACAAATGGAACACACCTAAACACAAATCATCAGTGGACACTGAGTCTAATACCTTTTTATTGAATGACAGGCCCCTGCCATGGGCAGCAAGAGCCCTCATCAAGAAACAGTGAGAGCCTTGTGCTTTTTATGATGCACCAAATCCTGCCTTATTGACAGAACGGCATTCCTCAGCAACTGAGGCCAAAGAAAAGGGCCCCAGATCTATGGCATGCCACTCATTCAAGGGAATCCTGTGATTAATCTACACAATTTTATTGCAAGCCCCTCTGGCTATTTTCTATTGCTATCTGGTTTTGTATTTTCACCCCATATGCTGCAGCTGTTAGCAGAGGTTTATGCTACAACTAGAAAAGCCTCACATAGCCAACACTCAGTGTGAGGACACGATTCCCATTATATACACCACCTCAGATTTTTATTTGTCCTGTTTTATGTAATACAAACGTGACAGAAACAATCCAACTTGACCAATGACAACATAATATTAGGTCAGTATGTAGCTTTCTGGGCAACACGTTAAAAATCTTTCTGTCTCCTTTCCTATGCAGAAGTATTGCAAAAGCCAGAAACAATACTGGCAATTCATGAAATATTCAGGTGTACAGTTGCAATTCTTTAATAAATGGAAGTGACCTTCAAAACAGACATCCCAAAGATTAAGAGAACTTCTCAAAAGATGGCATTTGTCACTAATCAATGACTTACACTCTTCCTAGCAATGAATACAAAAAAAAAGACCTTTCAGAATTATTTGACTTTAAAAGCAAATAATTCATAAAACCTACATGAGAGAACATAAATGAGCTAGAAAAACAACAGATAGAAAACATCAGAAAAGGAAATTGAAAGGATAAATCCCCTGTGCCTATCAGTCTCCATGTCTAGAGTGCTGGGAAGCCACTGGCACATCCATCTGCTGTTTCCAGGCCCTGGGTGATGCTGCTTGCACTAACTACATATCTTTTATTATGATATTGTACATCAAAATATTTATAACATTTTACAAATGGATTTCCTTTGTCACAGTCACACAGGTGTCTTGGCTCTAACTGGGTCACTGTATGGGAACAGATGTAATCTCAGCAGAATACAGTGGGAAATCTGGGCTACATTAATGACTGATCCAATTACAGTGGAAATCTCTAGAAAACCCAGATTTATTAAGAAGCTGGAAATAAGCAATGTACTTCTAGGGATGACCAGATGCACAAGCCAGTCTCAAACTCCTTAAGGACAGTGGAGCTGAACAAGAGGTGCCTATGCCATTGCCTAGGTAGTTGGAGAAATTCCCTTGTGAGGATGTGATGAAAAAGCTGGAGGCTCACTACAGACACCTGGGCAGACTGAGTCTGAACACGTCCTAGCCCAGCAGCCTGGCTCACCTGCTGCTCTGAGGACAGGGGGACAGAGGAAAAGGTTTCCAGGAAAGAATGTAGCAGGAATCAAGAAACCCCAGGCAGCTTTTTGTCCAAGGAGACAATTTACACAAAAGAGCTCCCCATGATTTAATATCAGGTCGTTTTGACAAGCTACATTTTCTCTCCTGAGTCAGAAATAAGTGCCATCTCCCAGGCAGCAATCTGATCTCACACTTAAACAAACCCAAGCATCTTCCACAGAACTGCACCCAAGAAAAGAGAAAGAAATACTCTTGAGAAATCTGAGTATAAACATCTCTTTTTAGCAATGCAAAGGCAGATAAAATTTCATAGCAGCTGCTGTGATCTTGATAACATGCTTCAGCACAGGGGCCTGCCCTTGTCTCTAGTAAAACTGCAGCTGTGAGTAGTCCCATTAAGGTAATTTGGATCTAAGAGGATGTCTGACTTTTAGCATTTGGTTAATTAGGAACTTTGCTGACTCAAGATCTTTTTTTTTTCAGCTAAATATTTTATCTAAGAAGATAAATTAAGTACTAGAAGATAATATTTCTTATTTCTAGTACTTCCTGCCAGCTTCAAACTAGTAAATATTTACGTTTCAGCCACTGATAGTTAGTGTGACCTTTCTGTTGCACACTACACCCATGCTATATTTTCCTCTCGCTATTAACATTCTTTCCAGTCCATCTTTCATTAACAAGCAGTATTTAAATATATGCAAATTTCCTATTTTAGCTGATGTTTTAGGAACATTTTTAAGGTCACCTTGTTTGATCTATCACAGAGACATGGCAAATTTATGCACCATATATCCTATCTCTACTTGTTTTTTACCTACATCTGTCTTCTCTGATTTCATTTGAATGGGGTTATTTTCTATTTTAAATAAAAGATTTATGCCTTAGCTGTCAGTTTGCCTTTATTTGAAAATTTAATTTTGTTTCTAGAAGTCTAGATTAAGTTATTAGATTTAACTGTCCCTTGTGCGTTGCAGCAATAGCAGAAGTATATTTTCCCTGGTGGATAGAGAACATAAACAAAACACTCTCAACTTAGAAATAAAGAATGTTATTACTAAGACCAATATAACACAGTCCAGGATACAAAAACTGGTGGTGTCATTTTTAATAATGATGGTGAGGAATGGGAATTGACTAATAAATATGACAAATCACAAATCCAGCAGCCTCAAAAGCTTGGAAAATGCTTTGCAGAAAAGATGTTCCCACAAAATGTCCCCTACACTTAGGCTAGTGAATATCCTTTTGTACCACAGCACCACTGGGACACAAAACTTGATCCCTGATACTGAAGAATTTATTTAAATGAGACAGAAATGATAATCAGCATCACTGTTTCCAGTTAGTCACAGGGTTATTTATTGATCTAGTGTGGTGTATCTCATCTTCAGTGTGACACCTTCTTTAGCATCTCTCAGCAGTGCTACATTGGTTGTATTTTCTCTCAAGCCCTGGAATTTTAGGGCTTTCCTAAAGCAATAACCATGTCATTGCAGTTGCAGCCTGTGGTTGCCACCTTGCAATGCCCAAACCAGCTGAGCTCTCTGGGGCAGGGCACGGGGTGGTATTTGGGGGAGTGTGATCTTTTCAAATGTGTTCACATGTTTTCAGTCTTTTTCTCCATTTTTCATTTCTAGAAGTACCTGGGCTTCTGACCAGTTCTGTTATCTTCTCTTCACACAGTAGCATCCATAGAGACCCAGTCAGAATCTGGTCTTAATCAACCTCTGCACCTCTTATAAACACTCAGACCCTACATCTTGTGATTCTGTGCTCTCAACAATATGCACAGAAAACAAAGAGCTGAAGGATAAATATTTACCTGGCTATGTTAGTAAATCTTCAGTCACAAAGGGGGAACCTTGTCCTGATTCCCTCAGTTAAATACTGCCCTTCATGAAAACAGGTCTTTTGAGGAGAAAGGAGGAATTCCTTGTACAAAGAAAAGAAATGCATGTACACGATGCCTTCTGTCACTCACCAAGTATCAGCTAAGGCTTGAATGGCACATATGACTACAAGCTCTCCCTCCCTCCCAATTCAGCACAACACAGCAGCTATTTCACATAAGCAGGGATGAAGAATAGTGTGGCCACCTCCTGCTGAGGGAGGCAGGACAGGGCAAAGCTGAACCTCTTTGGCAAGCTTCAGTCAATGCACCTATATGCATAAAGTGCTGCCAAATGCAAGCAATCCCAGCAGTAACTAGTCAATCTTGCCATCAGCCCAGTAAAAATTAAGTGAAAATACCACAAAGTACTATGTCCAGGCAGAGAGCACCATCAACACGAAAGTGGAACTTTCCTAAGGATTTTCTTGGAAAATCTTGTCAGCTCAGAAATACTCTAAGATACACATTCTAGACACAGTTATCAATATGAGCCTCCTGCTGCCACATCCTGGTAAAGAATTCACCTGACCTGTATGACAACATTGAGGCACAGTATGACCACACCAGTGGGGTAGTGGGCAGGGAGCCATCCAGGCTCACACTCACCTGCTCTCTTGATAGCAGGTCCCTTTGCTAGGAGCATGAGCCTACTGCTTCTGCTCTGATAGCAAAAATTCATCAAGGATGTGTTACATTAACCCTTATGTCAATGACCTTTCAAAACATCATACAAGAAGAAAGTAAAAGGCTAACACCTCAAGGAAGTAAACTCTGCACTACACAGTAAGTAGAATATATTATCATGACAATTACTTTGTTACAGAAAGCACCTTCAAATACCAAATAAATTGCACAAATCACTGCACTAACACAGCTGAAAAGACTGCTCCTCCTCTCTTTGATTTAACAAGTAATTAATGAACACATAAACCCTGAACAAAACTTTAATCTATCCCAGTGTCAAATAATTAATCATTCGTTCCACGTTTAATCCTGTTCTGATAAATGTAATTAATATTTCACCATGACACTGCAGAATAGAACAGTACCTGGGAGCAGAGAAGGCAGCCTTCCATTTCTCCTTTGTTGTAATTCTGAAGTGATAGGTGCTTGCTCTCACTGACAGGTAATCCAGAACACAGTGTTCCTCCACAGCTGTAAATTAAGGTTTATGCTTGTCATCTATTGTGATTGTAATGAAGCTTTTCTTGTTCTAACCAATTATTTTAAAAAACAAAACAATAACAATAAACCAAAACCCAACAATATGAAAAATAAATCACCTGAACTCGGTCAATCATTTTTCTGACCTGACAGCATTTGGGAAACCAGAGCTTGCAAAAATGTTTTGGCCTATACAATGTCACTGAACATATGCCAGGGATGTGGATAGAGAACAAAGCATGTGCAGATTGTCTGCTTCTGTCCACAGAGAGCTGTGCTGTGAGAAAAAGCAACTGGATGAAGATTTAAGTCCTAATTTTACTGCAGGAAAACACTGACATCTTTTTTGAAAGCTTGAAGTCTAATGAAGAAATGTGTTGATGTGCACAAAATTAAATTGAAGGAAATCCTATGTTGATTTTTCTCAGAGTGACACATCTCAGGTATCCACATATTTCAGCAAAGAGTTTCACAAAGATTCTATAAGAAACAAATTGCCTTGGGATCCTGCTACCCAATTACTCAAAAATAGAGAGGCATACCTTCGAGTCATCTCCTTGCTCAGCATTCTCCAGTAAGCCACAAATCCTTCTCCCTAAACAAATGCTAAATATACTGTCATAATTTATTCTCATTCAAATGCAAGAAAAAAAACTAAACCCAAACCCTTGATCGAGAACAGCAATTGTATGGGCAAGTTTTTAGAAGAATTCCAGCTTGTGACACAAACCCTTCCCCGAGTCATGTAGTGATGCTCACACAAAGACAGCCGTAACATCTCCTTTTCCTAACATGCTATATCATGCTACTCTCCCAGCTATCATTAATCTAATTCTCCATTATGTCCCAAATCAGTAAGGAGAGAACTTTCAGGTGGGGGTCTCTGGTGGAGGAGGACAAAATAAACCCACAGGAAACCGGGCAGTTTTAATTCTGGGAACTGTCAAGAGCTATTTTATCTGCAAACTAATTTGCACACCTGATAACAGCTTATCTGAGGTGACTGATATTTTTAACACCTAGATAGCAATTCTAGCCAATTATGCTGGACAGCATTTGCACAGTTACAGGGAACTTTGATTTAGAATCATGGTTCTATCAGCTGAGATGAATTTCAAAAGACTCCGTTTTCCATTAGCTCTAAATACTTAGAAGACGCACCTAACTTCTCACTACTTGAATCAAATCTACAGCTGTTAGGAACCTGAGTCATACTCCTTTCTCAGAGCACTTCTCAGTGCTAAAATAAAACCTAAGTATCTGGTAAAGTGCTGGTTTTAGGTTTATAAGGAACACCTGACCTGATTAGGGGCAATGAATCATTGAGGCAAATGTCCTGCTCCAGGCAGCAGCCGGCACCAGAAGCTTCAAAGGAACGCTCTGCCCCCACAATAAAGCCTTAGCTATAGATTTTATTTTTGTGTTTCTTGATTGAGTCAACAGTTCTTTTGCACAGGAGACAACTTAAAAACTGATTGTCTATGCCACATCTTTAACTTGTGCTTGCAGCAGTGGGTGATATTTATACCCTTGTACCAATAGTCACACGGATTTGTTGGCCAGCTGCTGCACTGTCACTTCATTTCTGACTCCCACAAGGAAACCTTTTCCATATTCATGAACATTGCATTAATTTCTAAGATCCTGGAAACTCTCACTGAAGCTCTGTGTTATAATCCAATTGATTTTTTTTATTGTTTAAGATCAACAAAGCCTTAATTCACTGCAGGAACAGTGTCACGTGATATTTTGTATACATGCACGCATAACATTATATCTTTGCTATCACGTGGATTTTATTTCTATTCATTTATGCTAATTATTTTTAATGGGAAGGATTAAATTATTGATATATGTAAATGTACCATTCTACATTAGATTTGATGAGATTGCATTAGGAAGGGTTACTCTTGTAGAAAAAAACATATTTTTACTCTATAAGAAAACCAATGCTAAATTGCAGTGGTAGCTATCAGCCAAGGCTAGACCCATTCATGCTAATATGACCTTCAATTAGTGAAGCAGACATCTCAAGACCCAGCTATTTCATCAGACACACAGTATAGGATGAGGAAATGTTGGTATCCTTGAAAAATTCTACTTTGAGGTGACCTTCTACTGAGCCAGGCTCATTATGCAAAACAAAAATAATTGTGCATCTTCTTCCTAGTCTCACTTAAGAAGGTTTTTTGCAAATTTCAAATTACAAATAATGATTTAACCCATAGATTTATGCTAATACATAGCAGCTCATGCATCCTGTACAATTCCCCAGAGACACTGGTTTACAGTGTTTTCTTTTACTTAGCAGCAACAGATATAAGCTTTTACTTAAAAAAAACACTACACATCTACTTGGGTCCAGATTTTTTAAACAGTAAGTACCATTGTGACATCCTTATATAGCAAAGAACTCAGTGGTCCCTCACTATTGAGTTTTCTCACTGCAAATAGTTGCAAAGCTATGGTGAAAGTCTGGCTCACTTCAGTGCTTAAGTAGTTCAGATTTCTTTCATTCTTATTCAGAAATATGGCACCTTTGACATGGCAAACAAGTGAATATATATCACATTCAATTTGTAAGCTATAACGTACTCAAAGACATTTAAGGCAACTAAAAAAAAGTTTATTCTAGTCAGAAGGGAAATCAATGAGATCACCATGTGGAATATTCTCTCATTTTTATATGAGTCTTTTCAGCAACACACTGTAGGCAACAAAGGAGTCCCATACCATGTTTATTTAATAAACAGTCACATTTCTTTTAAGTTAAGTATTAGAATACAGAGAATTAAATTAAAGAGAGATGTTTAAGTACCTAAACAGAAGCAACAAACACATGTAAAATATTTTAATGTTAATGGAAATTTGACTGTTAGGAAGCAACCACCAGGACTATGAACAGTGCAAAGTCCATGAGACTGGAAAGGATGGCAAATCTTTGTAAGACCACTTAGAGAGAGAAGAATTGGTCAAATAAGGGGGGGGGGGGCTTCCCAAAAAGGTCCAAAAATTGGCAGGAATGGAGGGGAATATGTAATGAGACACAGCTGGTATATATTGCCGTTACTTATTGAAGTCAGGTGAGACATAACAACCGAGATAATAGCTAAGGATTTGGCTGTGCAAAGCCACAGACAGGATGAGATAATAGACAGGTACAATGGGATCATGTTCTATTCTTGGTACAGGAGAGAGAATCTGAATAAACTTTCTCGTACAATATCTATACAATTCCCTTTAGATTGCTGTCATATTCTGAGCACTGAAATATGGCACAATACTTACTTTTTCTTTCCAAACTTGTCTTCTCTCCTGAAACTATTTCATATATATTAGTCTTTGGCTGTGCCTGTCATCATGTATATACATATACATATATACATACACTCATTTTTCCAGCACTCCTCCAGTCAGATGAGGATGGAGACATTCCCAAGTCTTTCAGGATTCTCATGC
Organism: Vidua macroura; assembly: GCF_024509145.1. Classification (NCBI taxonomy): domain Eukaryota; kingdom Metazoa; phylum Chordata; class Aves; order Passeriformes; family Viduidae; genus Vidua; species Vidua macroura. The sequence goes on from NC_071581.1 coordinate 10,052,006, forward strand.
AGGTCTTAGGCAAGGGGGTTTGCTTGTTTGTTTGTTGTTTTGTTCTGGTTTGGCTCTTTTGCAAGGGAAAGCGTGGGAGGACTTTTGTTGATTGGTTGGATCTGGGGCAGGGGTTTGTTTATTTGTTTGGGTTTATTTCCTTTAGCACTTTATTTGTCATTTTCTGCTTAGTTAAGTTATTTGAAAACAAAGAGAGTTTTGAGCACAGTCTTATGGTGATGGGCTTAGCCAAACTGTTAGGCACACAGTCTGCTAGTTTTGAGTGGTTCTTAATATTGCATGCTTTCTTTTTCCCTAAACGAGATTAACAGCCGGAGAAACGAGTCCTTGGAGATACTCCTTGTCCCCTCTTTTGCGTGAACCAATGCAACAGGCAGCCTGGGAAATGCCCCTTTTCCCCCGGCTGGGGGATCCCCCTTTTGGCCAGACTGGGAGATCCCCCCATTTTATCCCGGCTGGGGGATGCCCTTTCCTCCTGCCTGGGGGATCCCTCTTTTCCCCCTTTCCCGCTTCGTCCGGAGGCAGCCCGGAGGATCCCCTTTTTCCCCCCTTCCCCTTTTCCCCCGTTCCCGCTCTGTGCCGGGGCTCGGTGCAATGGGCAGCCCGGGGGATCCCGGTTTCCCCCGTTTTTTCCCGTTTTCCCCGTTCCCGCTCTGTCCCGGCGCAGCGCTCTGCGGGCCGGGGCGCGGCGGTTCCTGCAGCAGCAGCGCCACCTGCTGTCCCTTCCCGGCGCTGCTCCGGCCGCCGCCGTGCCCGCCCCACGGCGGAGTTTCTCACCCAAGTGTCCAAAGAACAGCAAAGAAATGTTTTATTTTAATTTACTTTTTCTTTTTTTTTTTTTTTTTTTTCTTCTAATCGGGGGACAAGCCGATCCCTCAGCGTACCCTGCAAGGCCCCTGCTGGCCGCGCGGGTCAGTAACATTTACGTGACATTTTCCAGTAGAGCAGTTGTAAAATCCTCACTTTCTCCACATTAGTGGGAAAGGATAAAACCAACAAAGGAGAAAGCCTGGTACGATTCTGATTAAGTGCAGCCACTAAGGTAAACACTGAAGTGAGGCTGTCAGCTTGCTGCCCAGAAACACCCCCAACACTTCTGTTTGAGCATCTCGAGGGAGGTAGGGTTGTGGTACAGGTAGGGCAGCAGACCAGGACAGCACATTAACAAATGTGCAGCTGCATTTCCTTCAACACCGTTTCTAAATCTTGTCTTTAAAGGAATAACTCATCTTCCAAGGTCATGTTGTGTCAATAGTTTAATTTACAACCAGTTAAGCCACATTGCTTGCTTGTATTACTGGGAATGTGTTTAGGGTTTTTTTTTAAGAGCAGCTTTTTGTTTCTCTTCACTGCTGTTGGATAAAAGTCCTTCTGATGGCTTACAGAGCAGTGATGGCCCACAAAAGCAGAATCTGAGAGACAGCCCCACAGATGAAGCTGCAGGGATCTGTCATATATCAAATATTTGATTTATTTGATGGGGGCCATTACTTGCTCTTGGCATTGCTCTTTTTTGTTATTGTTGTGGTTGAGGTTTTGGGTGGTTTTTTGGCTTTTTTTTTTAAATTTAGCTTGTTCTCATAACATCTATGGTACATTATTTTTTGTACAAAAACAAAACCATACCTTGTACACAGGTAGTGAAAGCACTGATCTACAAGTGCAATGTATTTTTCAAAGTAGTTGGGTTCATTCTGGCAATGTACTTTATCAAAGTACTTTATTTTACCCACAGCCAAACAAACTGGGAGCTGTTGCAGAGGAATAATTATTTTTCATATTAAAATGTGTCTCATTTAAAATGGCAGCTCATTGTATCCATTAAACCTTACCTATTCTTCAGGCTGGAATCAAGACTGCTTTCAGAGAGTATTCAGCTTGCTACTGAAATGGTTTAAATAGATCTAGTGGAACACTGTAAATATGATCAAGGCAAAAAGCCAGTCAATAAAACTGTCAGTTTTACCCTAATAAAGGAGGAAGGCCTTTGCTATTTCTCTGGAGCAGTTTATTGTCCAGCTGTATGCAATGGCTTCAGGACATCTGGCCACTTAATCACAGAGTATCCAGTCCAGAGCACCAAAGGAGCCATAAGCAAAATAATCAGTGGTCTAATTCACTTCTGTGCTAAAGACCCTGCACACAGCTCTGACATCAACAGACTGTATGATCTTGGTCTAAAATGCATTGTAACATTCCTGGTAGCTGTCAGAACACAACAAAGAGCCTTGATGAAAAGACAAGTACATCTAAAAACCTCATACTGCCCAGGCTAGGTCATACTATTTATATGGTGGGACATGAGTCTGGGAAATCAGGAGCACCTTGAACTCAGCTGGAGCTGCTGGGGCCTCGTCCCAGTGCCTGCCTTAAGCCAGCTGGAAGCATCCAGAACATCAGTGCTCCCAGCTGGGAGGCATAAAGTCCTCTCAGCTGAGACTGGGTGGCTGTCAGCTGTTCTGCTTTGAAACAAGGTACCTTTGACCTAATCCAGAGACTTAAAGGATGGGCTCAAGACTATGCCAAAACGGTGTGGCTAATGCTTGGTGCTGCTGGTGAGGCAGTGACATTCTTTGCTCTAGTTACCCTAAAAGCAGCTCCTGCCCAGACTGAAACATCCACCAAATTACACAACCAACTGAACCAGCTGCTTCCCCCTGCAAATCCTTCTGTAAGGCCTCAGGTAAGCCTGTGCACATTGAAATCCCCTTGCTTTAGCAAACACATCAATCTCTCACTTTCATTGCTACAGATTAAGGCTTAAAAATACACTTGATATCTGGATTTTCTCGTTTATTCAACAGAGTTAAATTTCAATATATTGATATGAGCTGTAAGGCTTATTTCCTTCAGGGCGCAATCAAAGCATGTGGATTTCCACAGCTCCAAGTGCACAGCTTTGGTCTGACTGCAGCTACAGAAGGTGCTGTGGAAGCCCACAGGCATCTGATGCAGAATAGACTGAGAGCATGTTGGTGGGCAGTGCTGGCCTATCTGTGTGTTTCCACTTCTGAAAGTGATCCTGCATCCTGTGCTTTAACAAACTTCCTCCAGGATAGTTCTGGAAAGCATTTACACATCATGATGGTACCTGCCCTCATCCCCACTTTCTCAGGGAGCATTGATTCTCCCTGTCTGATGAGTCGAATATGGATCTGTGTTATCTCACAAAAGGGATGGATTTGGAAAGCCAAGAGGCTCAAGTGATCTTCTTCCCACACCTGTGCACTCAGAGGGTCACTCACAAAGAGGCTGGGCTAACACAGACTGAATTTGCTGAAGAACTGACAGGAAGTAGTAACCAGCTCATTTGTTTAACTGTTGTAGTAAATTGTCACTAAACCCCCAGGCACCCTCAGACTGTGCAGGTTTGAAAAATAGGAAGGAAACATTAACACATTACATAGAGGAGGGACACAAGAGAAGGACACAGGGAGTTAAGGGTGAAAAAAGGAATAAATGCCAAATATCTCTTCTTTCCCTGTACCTTCCTTCTCTACTGAAACACAGAGCTGTCCTCTATTACCTACCATTCTCTTTGTGCTTGTTTGGTTGTGGAGAAATCTGTCTGCTGAAATGAAACACCTCATCCCAGAAATTAGGTAGCTGCTAAGTGAGAGCACTGACTTCACACAGTCATCAAGGCAAATGCCTTAGGACTGAGCTGTTCAACCTGCAATGGAAAACAATTTTGATTTTTTCTCCCCACTGGGCATAAGTCTTCCTTGTCTCTCTGTTGTGCTAGTGAAAGCAAATTTCACTGGAAACTGAATCTATTTACAAATATTTTGACAGATTGAGACAGTTTCTCAGGAAAAATGATTAAATGTATGCAGATAAAATATAGTGTCATGTGAACAGCTGCTGCACAGACCCACAGCCTGTGTGGATGCAATTTTATTTATGCTCTTTAAAGGCTATGTGGGTGTCCCTGTAAAACAGAAACAAAGAGAACATTACTCCCCTTGGTGATAAATTAGAGAAAAATCTCAGATGATTAATCCTCAAAAATGTGCAGTCTTGACTTTTTTTTTTTTTAACTTTTTGGCAGGAAGATATACATGCAAAATTGTACCAGCACTGCTCTTGTATACACTCACACGTCCCATTCCATAGATCTCATTGGCAACTCCCTTTGAGGCTGTCTCAGTTCTGACTGGAACAGGTCATTATGTGTGTGCCTCAATCCATCATTTCTGAAGTATCCTGCAAAGAGATTGCCATTAGAAGCTAGTGCAGTGAAACCAACTAGCTTCCATCTAGAGCATGACTTGCAATTTTTTATTACATCTTATTTTTCTATTTCTAACATTATATTACCTATCTAGATTGTTACTCTTCTGTAGGGATAAAGATCATGCTGTACTTGCTTTTCCTGTACCAATTACTGCTATTTTAAGACTGTGTAGAGATGTCTGCAAATAAACATTAGCTGGAAGTTCCTGATGCTTTCCCCTGACACTGTCATTGGAACATTATGACCATAAACACCCTTGCCTATAGCAGTTATAATTGATTTTGTTTCAAATTCCGGACACCTGAGCAATGAAACACTCCAAGTGTTCCAAATACCAGGATCAGTCTATAAACAAAGGGCAACAAATTTCTGATGCAGCTGTTGCACCAAGTGACAAGAACAGACAAACTGCTTCTCCATAAATGCCAGCACCTGCTCTAACCTGTCTTGCCCAGCACTATACAGAGTGCTCACAGTCTGCACAAGGCTGTGATCCTGACAGCAAACACACAGACTTCCTCACCTTTACAGAACCTGAGATACATCTTTTGACACCCAAATTCACGCCCTCAATCCAACACTAGAAAACAAAACATCAGTGGGGGAAAAATAATTCAAAGAGCCTTGCTCTCTGAGAGTTCAAATGATCTTTTCATACAGTAAGACTGCAATACCCAGATAAAAACGTGCTAGTTCAGCTGGATCTCCACTTAGAAAATGGAAGTGCAGGGTGCTCAGACAGCAGCCATGAAGCAGCCTTGCACAGTCAGAGCCACTCTGCACATGAGCTCCCCCCAGCAGGACAGAATCCTGCAGTGGCAGAGCAAGCTCAGCGTGTCTGCTGGCTCCTGCCCAGCCCCAGCAAGCAGGGCAGATGATATTCTAGAGCCCCACAGTGCCAAACCAGCTCCTGCTCTCACACAATCAGCCTTTATTCCTAAACACAAGAAGCCCCACAGCACCCAGCATGAGGTCAGAAAGAACTTAGAGGTGAAGGGGATGTGCTCACCCAAAGGTAAATCTTGCAGGCTATCTTGGAATAATGCTGAGGGTTTTAAAGAGTGAACCATCCCATAGCAAAAAAGATAATAGAAATAATCTATAAACGCCTTATTCAAATGTACAAGATGTGTCTTACTGTTTATCATTCTTTGAGCACTTTCCTTGTCAAATCCTACTTTGCAATTGATGAAAAAAAATACCCACAGTGCTTCATAATGACATGGCACAGATACTTTAAGGCTGCTGATGAATAAGGAGGCCTTGAAAACCACTATGACCATGCTGTTCTTTGTTTGCCACATAAAAAAACAAATGCCAAACCTCTTCATTCAGGGTCTTCTATTCATCAGTCCAAAAAAAAAAAAAAAACCCCAAAAAAAAAAACAGGAAAAAGACTGGCACTAGAAACAACACTGTGTTGAAAATAATTCTCAAGGCCAGTGCCAGCTTACTGGGGAGCTGTTGCTTGTGAACTGGTATCCCAGATTGCCACCACGCACTGCTCAGGGGACAGGAACTATTTGGCTCACATTTTCTTTTACCTTGAAAATTTGGTGAGCAGTAGCTGAGTGTGCATTTAAGAAATCCACTCATAGCATTGGCCATCAACAGCTGGATTATATCTTTGTATTTTTTGTCTTTTGAAACTGTGGTGCATTTCCCTGATGAAAAAACATTTTTGGACAAGGGTCAAAAGACAAAAAATACCTACATATCCACACAGGATGATAGGAAAACCTGTCACATCACAGCAAGGAGAACAAAGGCAACAAGAACTGCCTGCATACCTTGGGAAGCTGACACTATACCAGCAGATACTAGAGTCTGCTAGGTGTGAGGATGGGGCTCAGGAGCTCTCAGAGCTCTGTGAACCACAAAGCACAGTTCATCATCTGCTCCCTTGAGAGGAAAACACTGCAACTTCTAACCTTGCACTACCAGTTTCAAGTTAATTTTAAAGAGAAAATTTCTGGACCATAGCAATTTTTTGGTTTGTTTTGCATCACTTTGTTTAGAAATAATAAGCAGGTGCATTTACCACTAAATTTCTTCATGATAAAATGTATTCCAACTTTATGAAGAAGCTTATACTTCTGTTAATTAAGATGAATAGTTTCAGGAGATTCTGAGAAAAATAACGCCTATACTCATAAAACTTGATGACAAAATCTGATGTGTTAGAGAGAAAAGTGATTACTCTAATGCATTATAATGCTTGATACATAGTCTCACAGCTCTCCCCTGCTGTGTTTTGTATAAACTATGAAGTCAACAAAGCACTGATAAAGAAACAAATTAAAGGTAGGATTCACATGATTCATATTTCAATAGAGAGGAATTAAAATAGATAATGGCTCCCAGACAAAGAAGGAAAAAACAGCATTTCTTGTATTATTTCATCCCTGACCCCATTAGAACTTCGTGATACTGCAGATCTATCCCCTCTCTAATTAGTACATACATTAACTGTTAAGTTACCCAACTTCAATTTATGATTTATGTCTGCAACATAAAAACACACATTGGTATTGTATTTGAAAAACATTACATCCCTGGTATAAACTGTTTGCTGAATGTTCAAGAATCTCTACCTTTTATCAGAAATCTGCATTCTTAGCAAGCCTCAGCCATTGTCCTCAAGCTCCTCCTCATCTGATGAAACAGCAAAGTGACCTCATTGAATATTTCTTTCCATGGACTATTTTCACCTGCATCCTTCCAAACTCATCTCTCTCAATTTCAAAGAAGCCAGAAACTGAAGAAGTGCTTAAAGGAGTAGATGCAAAGCAGAAAGTGACCATATTAGCAAAGCGACACACCAAGAGGAGCCACATCTGCAGCTCTTTGTCTCTGCTAGCACACTGGACCTGCCAAAGCTGCAGTGGCACCAAAGCCTTCAGTGGGACACAAAAGCACAAACACTTCTGTGAGAGACCTTGGCAGTGCTGCCCACGAGCCCAGGCTTTGCATACCATGAGGAACAGCTTGCTGCTTTCCCAAATATTCAACCAAATATTCAGGGCTACCAGCTGCTGGTAAGCATTTGCTAAAGACATCCACTTCACCATTTAGGCAAGACACTGGAAATGCCACAGTAAACTTTTCAAGGGCCTTTCTGAGCTGACTTTTCATAATTATGGTTAAATACGTAAAAAAAGTCATAATTGTGCTTAAACATATAATTTTTGATATAGAATCCTGAGCCTAGTTGTACCTTTTATTTCTCCTGTTGTCAGCATAAGAAAACAGGGCACATTTTAACTTAGTTCACTGTGTGTGCATCCATGGCTTGACTACAGGATTCTGCTGAATATGTTCTACGTTGCTTAGCTGGGCACAAAAGAGAATAATTGTTCAGAATGTGCTCTCCTACTCCAAGGTAAACACCAAAAATTTAAGTGTAAATAGATTTTAGTAAATATTTGTACTGTGTTATACATGTTGAGTATATGCTCTGTGTTAGGCAAATGAGCTGCCCCAGATCTTCATGGACTGTTTGCAGTTCTATAAAGCTCTCATCACACCTACTCACTAAAATAATTTGGGATCTTGAATATCAAAAAGGGCTCCTCAATGCAAACAAGTCAGTTTCCATTGTGCTGCTTATAGAGTTAGACAGCTACAAGAGCACTTAAAGGAGTTAAACTGAGCATGAGCAGGTGCTCTGTCTTTGTCTTGTGTGCTGAGTACTGACTGTGAGGTGTGCACATGATCTTGGGATAAAACCCAGAAACCTGAAACTCTTACAGGCAACCATCAGCTGGAGGCAGCAGCTTTGATGTATCATTACTCTATCAGTTGCAAAGGGAAAGACAAACCTTGCATAAATGCACTGTGATGTCACTTTGGTGACACAGGCACTTCTTTTCCTCACTCTGTATCTGTTCCTGGACCTTTCAGACTAATTTCTAAAAAATAATAACTTAATCTAAAATAATGGCAAAGTCACCTTCCCCTGCTTGCCCCATGTCTTTCATGCAGTGAAGTCCTAAAATTAGCCAAATGAAAAATTGCTGTCAGAAAATTGAAGGAGCCAGGTGTAGAGCTGGGGACACTTCACAGGGTGGCCTGCTGCAGGTCCTTGCTCTGGCTCTCCTGCCAGGACTCCCTGGTGACAGCAGCACTCTCTCAGTCTGTAGGAGCTGAATGGAGAGCTTGGCTGGGGACAGCAAGATGAATGCTTCAGTCAAACAGTGCTGAGAAAGTGGGGTGGATGACTTCTCTCCAAACACGTTCCCTGTCCCAGGCTGCCCACAGGAGAGAGCCCACTCACTCCTGTTCACTAAGTATATAGCCCTCCCAAACAGCACACAGCATCTCCATCTCAGTCTTCTGATGGAAAGGAAGAGAAAATGTAGAGAACTATTGAGCTGGAGCCTCATGTCCTCTCTCCTCAAGGCTTACCAGTGACTTTAACAGCCAGCTGAAGACAATTGTATTTCTGGGAAAACTTGTGGTAATATCTATAAGCAGGAGATGGCCTTTGGAATCTACAGCACTCCAAATCCTGGAAAATAGATGCCCAATCCAAAAAGTAACTGCAACACTTTTAGAGTCAATGTTCAAGTGCCAAATGAGAAATAATGGACGATTTCTCTGCAATGATATCTCTTTTTCAGATACAAAAAGGGCACTACTATTTTTCACTACTTTCTTCTTCTATTGTTCTTTCTGAACAATGAGTTGTTTTGTGCAGAAAAAAAAAATCCCTCATTGCTCCTGAAAACCCCATTGTCAAGAATCACAGAGAAAAGGAAACCAATTCTTTAATAAAAATAAAATATTTCTGATACTTGGGACCTGTAGGGGGCTGGTGCAAAATGCCACTCAAGAAATCAAATATCAGATGACCAAATCAACTAGGGGGATACAATGGCATGCTGGTGTGCTCATATCCAAATGCCTGAAAGGCAGATCTTGAATTTCTACAAGATATTCTACCTTGCACATTCTTGCTGAGGAAAAGAGACACTTGCCATTACCTACATGTAGAGGTAACCCTCCATCTCTCAGTGGGGACAGTGCTGCAGGAGGGAAGCAGCCAGCTCTGTTGGTGGGGTAAAAAGAAGAGATATTGCCCCCACAACCCAGATCTCCATGTGCAAATCTATTTCTGGTTCAGAATCCTTTACCCTGCAGATAATAAAGAACAGAGCAGCAAAGGATAAAGAACTTACATGGTAACAAACAAAAATACACAAGGACTCTGTCCTCAGTATTCAGGTCAGAATCTAACTCTGCCCAAAGTTCAGCAACATTCAGCTCTAGGGTTTTCTTCAAGGCCAAATCTGGGAAAAGGAGAGAATGAAAGATCTCATTATGTGTGTCCATTGCATGGAAAAACCTCTTCAACACACCATGTGAAACACTTTGTATTTTAGAAATCTATCAACCAGATCTAGTGCACATTGAAGTTAACAGAAAGCTTCCCACAGGCTTTACCGGGCTTTGGTTTAGGTTACATGTTTTAATTCTTTTTTTCCCTACAACAGAGAAGCACAGTAAATTATAGAGGTTCTCCTTGCTCTGTTCCCCTCCAGGCTACAGGCAGCATGCACAGAAGCTTCTCTCCATCTTCTTCCATGTTCATCTTTGATGAGGGCTCCATTAAACTCTCCCAGTTGTTACTGCTCAGAAGGATTTAATGACTGGTGTTCAACCCTGATAGCACTTAATAATAGCATTTATGTAAGGAATTTATGCTAAAATGGTTTTATGGCTTGCATGAGAATGTAGGAGCAATAATGATAATAATAATAAACCAGACACAGTGTCTTTTTTAATTCAAACTCTAAGGCAGGCATCAGTAGTCTTAACAGATAAGACATGAAAATACAATCTTGAATCATAAGCTCTCACAACATCATTTTCACAATTACAATTCAGAGATTATAAAAGCTGTTTTCCTGTGCTTTTTGTTACAGAGATTATAGAAACATAAATGTGCTGTTTAAATTTTTTGTAAGTTTTACTGAATACCAGAAGAAATCAATGCAAGCAGTGTTCTGTTATCAAACCTCAACCTTTCCAAACTTCTGTGTAACACCCTGGGGGCCATGACTCCTGAATGTATGCAATCAAGCATTTTAAAAGGCCAAAGACCAAAACTTTGGTGATTAAATACCCTGCTTAGCCCTGGGAGAAGCATTTAGCATATGCTTCTTCAGTGGCATTATACATTAATTTTATGTTATCACATCCATGGCATGTTTTGTCACTTTTAAGCAGCATCCCCTAATGTATATATAATATATAATTGCCAGACAGAAACCCTGAAAATGAGAACTGATGTTTGCTGGGAGTAGACATCAAAAAGATCATTTACTGTTTTACAGTGCAGTAGATGCATGACCAATGAAAACATCCATTCCAAGGCAGTTTGCTCTTTTACTACTGAAAGGTTTCATTGCCTTGGATGAGGCACTCAGTGAAAAAAAGATGCACTCAGTTCTTCACGATGATGCATTAAACAAGGTTTGGAGTTCTGTTTGTGTTTTAAAACACTTGAGCATTACCATGTTTCTAAAAAGTTTGCTTCTGAGTCATATTTTCAGGGAAGAAGCAGAGACAGTTCCTTTGTTTTCTTACTGTCACAAAGTTTAGTTTGATTAAAATGTAAAAGTGCTTCAAGTAGTCCCATAAAGCATGTCCAGCCTCATCAGCATTAGAAACATTGCTCAAATCAAATGTATTTAGGTGTCCTCATGCAACTCTTTCCAGCCCATCTCTCAGTGATCTCTTCAGCATCATGGGACATACTATCAGCTCTGTTCCATGTTTTGGCCATTTTCAAAAACCTCTTGCCAACCCTCCCTCGCTTAAAATTCATCTCTACCCAACTGCTCAACCAAATGCTCCTTCCCTCTCCTGCTCCATCTCATCTGCCACTGTCCCCACTCTTTTTCTGTCTGCTCAGGGCTGCTGCCACAGCTGTTCATCCAGCCAGGGAGCAGCGCCGCTGAATTTTGCAGGAGAAGAGCAAGTGCAGCCCCTCGCTTTGCTGAGAGACCCTCTGCATTATTTGTTTCAGAGGCAGCCACCTTCGCTCTCGGATTTCCAAATGGGAGAGGGGAATTAGGCAAGCAGGCAGGCAGATGCCTGTGTAAAAAGCTCTTTCTTATAAATAAATCTCCCAGATTTTAGTTTACAAAGTAGATTAATAATGCAACTACCAGATAGAATTCAGGGAAATTACGAACAAAGCTTTACCAAAATAAGGTACTTAATCCTGTAGCATATGAAAACACTGCCTCAGTATTAATGAATGACTCTCACTTTGGCAACAGGAAGAAGTAATTTTTTTTCATTTTGAAAGTATCAGATTCCCATAAATGTGGACTACCACACTCCCTAGCCAGTGGCAAGGTTTATGCCCTCTAAACATCGAAGCAGCTGCGAGGTACTTAAGGATTTATTCACAGGCTGCCACGATGAGGCAGTAGTAAGTTGTGGTGAATTCAGCATTTACAGCACAAATGATGCTGCTGAAATGCTAATTAGTGCTAATTTGACTAGGCCCGTTTTGGACCTCTGACAATCACAGCTCTTCAAAAGCAAGCAGGCCTGGCATATGCACATCTAAGGAAAATTTCCACCTCTCTATTTCCCTATTATGATATTTCTAAGTCAAAACATTAAGAAATGTAAAATATCTGTGTTTTCCTAAAGTAGTAGCCCAGGCTAGCTGCTGCTACAGATTGATTTCCAGAAAATAATGTTATCATATATTTGGCTTAATAGGGATTGTCAAAAGTATTAGAGCAAAGCTAGGAAGAAAACATGTCACTGAGCATAGATTTGAGTGTAGAGTTACGTACTTGTTCAGAAGCTAATAAAGAAAATAACTTCCTTTTCTTTTTTTTTTTTTTTTCTTCAGATAAGCAAAAGCTGTTTCCCAAAGAGAGGGTCATGAAGAGAGAAGCCAGTTTCTCTGCTTTCATCCTCTGCCTTTGGGCCCTGATAACTGTACTTGCCTCCCCCCATTTTCACTAGATGAATCAGGCTAGTGAAGAAAAACAGCTTAGAGATGCAGTAGGTTCATCCTTTGAGAAACCTGATGCAGTAAACTGTCTTGATCAGAAATATTTTTTCTACTAAGGTGAGCTACATAATTTGGTTCCTTAAAAGGGGGGACTTTGAAGCTACACTCTGCCTCCAAATACTTGTCATTTGACCCAGAAGGCAATAAGTGAAAAATTCTGAACAAATAAATCAAAAAAGCTGACACACTTTTCCAGGTGGTAAAGCTTTTGTGTGCTAACAAAAGGCTTGATTCTCACTGCTTTTGATCTCTGCAGAATGACAGGCCAACAAAAGCACGACTCAGTGATCGACAGTGTAGCAGAACAAGGCCAGCAGAGTCAATACTCAGAAGAAGAGAGTAACTACTCCAGGGATTTCTCAGGTGGGTGAAACTCTGGGCAATGAACATTTTCTAAAAATTACATTTTAATAATAGTTTTAAAAATGCACTTAAATACTTTGAAGACCTAAGTAACAAATACCTAAATAATCCTGGTTTGTGTTTGATGCAGTGCTTCTGTGCTTTAGGTCTCCACAATAACAAAAGGAATAGCAAAAATATTAGATAATTTCTGATGGCTGCTCATTTGATCAAACTATTGGCACTAAAAATGAGTAGCTCTAGCATCTTCACAGGGTGGTAGGAAGTGGTGGCAGGCAGGAAATAAATAAATAAAATCACAGGATGGTGCATTGCAACTTCAAACACATGACAAGCAGGAAAATATTTTTGTTGATTAAAAACCTCCAGATCATGGATTTGAGAAGAAGCAATAAATATACACTGAATCGAAGCAGAAATCATTCAAATGGGACAAAAAAAAAAAAAAAAAACATTAGGAATTATCTAAGGCTCTTATCCCATTTTTTACTGCTAAACCTACCAGAAAAATTAAAAGAAAACAAACAAAAAAATGAATGCCCAAAACTACAAAAGATGCAACAGAAGTGATGTTGTGAATAGGTCCTAAAAGATTGTTATGTGGAATTAATCCAGCTGCCTGTGGCTTTCACGTTTAGACACTGCTCACACGAAGTTGCAGCCTGCACTCACAGGCAAACAAAGCTCAGCCACCCCTTGTCACACCTCAGCAGAGATCACCCCAGGCCTGCAGGGAAGGGGAACCAACAGGCCAGGACACAACATTCTCTTTTCCCTTGATGGTTACAAAAATTACTTAAGCAATAGATCAGGAACTGGCCAAAGACCATCCGATAAAATATTTGAGGAAATGCATGAATATAGACATAGAAGCATGCATTTACTTGAATTTTTTTCTCTCCCTCCTTTCTATATGAATGTTGAATTTTCTTTTTTAATTTTTTTTAATGAGAACTGTAAAACACTGATAGAAGAAGAATCTTTTTTACATATACACAAACTCACACATGATAATATGATAATGTCCTGGAAATACAATGATATTCTAAGTTTTTCTTAGTGGCTTTTTACATTTTTGTTTACTTGGACAACCAATCCCTTCTAAGCCACACCAGATAAAGTCACACAGCCTGGAAAGTTCTTTGTAGGGGATAATGCACTTCAGCCATTCTCCTTGTTTTGCTCTATTCCAGATTTCTCAATTCCTATACTATCTATTTCCATGGTATAATTATACCTATGGAATTCCCTGATACCAGCCAAGGGTAGTGTTTATTCATAATACTATCCTTTCTCTCTGGTTTCTAAAGGATGAGGCACCACATTTTAGTGACTCCAAAATCAATCCAATCTCCTCAAAAAACAGACAAATACTGCAATAGCAGAAAATCTTAGAAGAAAAAATGGGTTGTCACATGTCTTTCAATGACCACAGAAGACTGCTAAATTAATTTCCTTAATGCATTTGATGGAAAGCAAATTTTTGAAGCTCTGATTTTAAGAGGGTTCAGTTGCAGCAGCGGTGACTGTTACCACAGGCAGCCAAGAGCAGCAACAAAGGCAAAGTACTTGAGAAGACTTCTACAAAACAACACCCATCACCACCTACTGTTAATGCTCCCGATAGCATATTGGCCTTAGAGTTGGCCTGTGAAAGCAACATTGCTGGGATTTGTGTAAGAAAAGTGGTTTTAACTTGCAAAATTCCTGTTGTGACTTAGGGACAGGCTCTTCATCCCTCTCAGCACCAGGGGGCTCCTGGAAGTGAGAAACTGGAGTCCACTGACTTCCCGGGAAAAACATTTCCAGTGTGTTTTCTGCACAAAGCCTGTGCTGCTGTTTATCGCTGCACTGCAGGAGAGGCACTCTGAGAGCAGGGCTGGGCTCTGAACACCGGCCCAAAGTTTTCATCATAAACTAAATTCACTCACTGTGCCCTGCTGCAATGAGCAAAGCCCTTTCTGTGCACACCTGAATAAATTCTCTTTCATCTTCAAATTGGACAGTTCAGCAAAATGCCACTTTTAATTAGAACTCAAATTTTCATTGATAAATATCTTGCATTTACAACATGAGACAAATTTACTGTGCTGCTGCTTGTGCAAACACATTCTCAATCCTCTTTCTGTTTTTCACTGATATCTTTTCCCCACCAGCACTGTGTGTTTGGACAGGTAGCACCTGTTTCTAACCCTGCTGATGAGAACTGCAGAGCTGCTGCATAGGTGCACTACACACACAAATGCTGACAGCACTGAATGCAGAGGGAGTTGAGTATTGGTTGTCAAAGACGATTAAGAACTGTGTGCAACTCAAGTCAGGCAAATAATATGCTCCATGGCAAATTAAGCTTTAGAATGGGCTGATAAGTGGACATCATTCACAAAGAAAAAGAACAACTACTCGAATTTGGGGATATTTTGTTCATAGAATTTTGAATAAGGACAATTAACCACGAGGAAACATTTTTTTTTAAAGCAGAAGCAGCCCAGACAATTCTTAATCCAGGGTGTAGCAATCCATTTGCATACGTAACTAACAATTTTCATGCACAACTACCTTGTTCTTCAAAATATATTTATGATTGCAATGCATTTAAAGTGAAATAGAATGCTCAGCCTTTGCATGGTCTAGAGCTATTAAACACTAGTTTGCTGAGGTGTTCAGTGATACATTTCTTAATCAATGAATTTTACTAGAGTCAAGTATTACCCTTAATGCAGCTCCAGGTTGATCAGCCCTGGAAAAGGGCTACTTGTAAAACAGAATAAATTATATTTCTAGAGATGAAACCTTGTCACTGTTTCAAATGGTTGGGTTTTTTTAAAACCTACATCTTTAATTCCTTATTTGTGTGAGTGCATTTTCCCTCAAAATATTAAATAAGCATAATGATGCTTTTGGTCTCTATTGTTAGAGTACAATATAATTTCACTGATCTATTCGAAATATGAGTTTTGCTTTCATAAGTATTAAATAACTAGTTTTTAACATGTCTACAACAGAATTGACTGCCAAAAAACCAAAAAAGCTTTTAGGGCAAAAGATATTCAAAATTTCCAATATTTGACATACACATCAGACTGGTTTCCCTAAAACAATCTGTGCATTCCAGCACCAGGGCACCAGCAGCACAGGCTTGAGGCCAGACTTACCAACACTGGGGAAAAAAAGTGGATCTTAACACAATAAAAATATTGTTAAATAATTTTAAGCTAAACATCTTGTGCTTGGATTTTTAAAGAGCTCAGAGCGTGTGTCAGATGGGGGATGATCCATAGTGATACAGTTAAAGTGCAGTTTTGGGATGACCTGCCTCCACATCTCTCTCCATCAGAGCAACTTTTCTCTTAAGCTGTCCCCTCTGGTTCTCAAATGCTTTTGAAGAAAGAAGAATGAAAGTTCTTGACAGTGCTATTAAAGCAAGAAACTTGTGCTTCCCACTCCCTTCTCCTCATGCCAGTAGCCAGACTCACCTCTGGATGTCGATGTACATACAGGGAGAAGTGGTTTTTCCTTCTCAAGTGCTTCTATCCACATCCTCACAGATATGTCCATTGACCTTCATGGCTCACACAGCTTCCAGGTCTGACCACACTCTGATGTAAAAGGAAGCAACAAAGTTGTGTTACTGTAGTCCTAAACCAGTCCCAATATAAATAGCTGAGAGAGCAGAGTGTTAAGCTGGGCAAGCTTGTGGCAGCAGCTCTCTGGCCACAGAAAGCAGGCACAGACTTTCCCAGGAATTTTCCCAGGGAAGGCTGTGGGAAAATCAAAGAATGAGTAACAATTTTTATCTCCACTTGTTGCACCTGCTGTTGTGCACATGTGGAATGTGTAATGGAGATTTGTTTACCAAAGGGTGATTTCTTAATTGGACACTGGATGGTTGGATTGATTGACAATTAGGTCAAAGCTGTATCGGACTGGTTGTAAGGGTTACTGAGTTTCTTAATGAGTATAGTATATTATAGTATAAGATGATATAGAAAGCAATTGATCAGCCTTCTGCAATCATGGAGTCAGTGCTAATTATTCCCCGGCTGGGAGCCTGCAGTGACACAAACTGACCACAGCTTACAGTTTCTGCAAGCCTGGACAAATCACAGGCAGATTTTACTCAAGCAGGACGGGGTTCAAGAGCCCTTTTGGACTTGCACAAGTGATATACCTTGCCTTTGCAGCATGGTAAAAAAGATTCCTCATTTGACATGTGGAAAGTACAGCCAAATTCAAGGATGGATCCAGGTGCCATGGGAAACCTCTGGGAAAGCTCTCACTTAGCCTTTTAGCAGTCACTGCAGTTGGCTGCAGTGCCTCCTTGTTCTTCAAGTATTTTCAGACTGCTCTGTAGTATTACAAGCAATACCATGTATTCCTTCAAAAACAGCAGTAGAGCTGTTGATAATTTCCCTTTGTACTGTTTCTTGCCTGGAAAAAGAAACCTGAAGATTGATGGCAGCACTCTTCCACTGCCTCCTTTCTCCTCTGAGGACAGGTCCTGTCTGCTGTGTCCAGGCCCAAGGGAAACCCAAACCGTTGGCATCTCTGAGAGTGAACACACTATTCAGTCACTAATTCTGAGACCAGCTGTGGCATGGATGCATGGTGAAAGAGTTAACTGCAAAACCTCTCTTTCTGGAGGATCTCCACTGCAGTAACACTTTACACCAGCTCCATTTTGTAGCTAATGTTTAATTTGTCCATAACTTTGACAATAAACCTGATTTGTGAATATGTGTGAACATACCTTAGTATGGTCAATTTATATTTACATTATCACATTACTTGCTTAAAGAAAAAAGAGTGGTAGATTTAATGAAAGTTTGAAAATGTTTCTGCAAAACCAAGAAGGGCTTGCACCAAGGGTACAGGCAGTACTGGTCCTGTGTGGAAGGCATTCAGACTTGAATTTTGATTTGTTTCCCTGCTCTCACCTGTTGAGCAGATGCCTCAGACACCATCCACCTCCTTCCTCCTTTCCTTGTTCATCTATTTGGATTGCAGACCCGTGAGGCAAAATCTTTCACAATACAAACCATTTACCTTAAACCTGAAGACCCACCTCAGATATACAAAAATGTACAGGAGTGAAGCTACTTGGCATGATGGCTGAATGGATTACAGAATGTCCAAAGAAAGAAATGCTAAAAGGCTTTAAATATCATCAATTAATGAAGGAAACTCCTCCCCTCCAAAAGTAATGCATAAAATAGCCCTCGCATCATTAGAAAAACTCTCATTCAGCTGTTACAGTACTGTGCATCCTTGGAAAGCTTAAATGGTTTTTCCTCTTCATGAATTCAGAGAATTTTCTTTTGGATCCATGTGTAATTTTAAATAATTACATGTGAATAAATAAATGAAAATCAAAGAAACTGTCTGTGCTTAGAAAACCAGCTTAATTTGGCATGCTCTGCTGCACACTTCTAAATGCTCAGAATCTTTCAGGCCTTGCTTAAACCAAATGCCTCCACACTGTGCAAGTAATCTTTATTTTAAAAGTATTAAATTAAATTTGGCACTAAGTGAGGTGTGAAATTCTTAAGTTGTCTCCTGAAAAAGAAGTCATCAGGTTCAGATAGGGAGGGCCATCCTTGTTGCCTCCAAACACACATTTATTTAGAAACTAAAACTCACCAAAAACCATCACATCAGGTGAAAAATAAATGTTGCCACAAGTCCCCCTTGCTCCCTGCAGGAGTCCCAGTATGCTTTTTAAACTGTGCTTATGAAATGCACTGATTCAGCTGAGCTATTCCTGCTTGTCCTCTTCCTGGAGTAGGCTGCTCTCCACAGTGCCTCTGCTGACTTCTGCTGTTTTGTGGATCTCCCAGACCCTGCTGTGCCATTTACATTGCCCACACTGGAAACAGAAAGTGTCAGGTTTTACTGATCACTCCACCCAGCTCCTTTTAGTAGCTGTCACTGGACTTTTTGTAACAGGGCAGTACTTGTGTCCTAACCAGGACAATTTATAGAGGGAGCCTCAGCTCTTCAAAGCCCTTCCTCCCTGCAGCCTGAGCCTTCTAAGCAAGGGAACAAGTGTTGAGTCCTGGGGACTCACTCGCTCAGTTTGCTCCCCTGGGAGGGTGTCTCACAGGTGTTCACTGTGACAGTGATGCCAATTCTTTGGAACAAAAACAAAACACAAAGGAGCCAAATCAAACCCCAAAACAAACAATCCCTTAAATATACCCACAGAAGGAAAGGGAAAGTAGTCTAATTTATATAACAGTATACAATTTCTTGCAAATATAAATGCAGAGCCTGATTTTACCTAAAATCTAGTATTTTAAAAATGTATTCTAAAAAATGAAATAATTAGCAGTTGTCAGTAATCAAATCTAGCTAAACATTAGAAATACTGAACTTTGAAACATTATAAACACATATTATAATGGAGACATGAAATAGCTCAGAAGTTTTAAAGTTCTACCACTTTCAGGACAGCACTTTCAGAGCAGTATGAACTGCATTGATTAACATTTCAAACCCACGTGAGCCTCCCTGGGGTCCATGGAATCAGTTCTCCGTCTGTACAGGGTTTTCTGCTTACAGGAACTAAGGATCTGAGGGCCAGACGCTGCATTGGCATGTCCACTTCATTTCAGGAGGAGTCTGACAGTGTGGTATCACTTAAATAATGAAGCACACATCTGGCAGGAGATTGCTGAGGTTGGCTAAGTTTGTACAAGGTCAATTCATCCTTTAAGCTTCTGTATGCTGAAAATGAAGCAAGAATTTTACATGGCAATCAGCAGAATCCACCAATTGATTTCAGCGTTTGTTTTCCAAGCAGCATGTCTTTCTTTGTAAATCAGTTTTGATTGTATTAAAAATAGAAGGGAGTGGTATTGCATTGCTCTGAGATGTATTTTCTGAAATGTTTCAGTAGCTAATGCATACCTATTCAAAAATATTGTGCTTTTTCTTTTGTAAGGAAGTAGAAAAACTACAATGCACCAGACATGACAAATGGAAAAGTGTACATATATGTCACAGATCTACCCCACTATTCTGCTTTGCAAGTTTTAGGTTATTTTTACCAAAGGTGGATAATCATTTAAGTAGAAATAATACAGGATCAGGCTTTGAAAAATGTATTTATTTATTACTTCCTCTAATTTTCACAGAAGGACAATACCTGCTCAATATGAAATGTGGAATCCAGTATCCTAACATACTGTTATCAACTTGCTTTACAAAACAGGCATTAGTACTGATAAAAAGTTTCATTTAGAAATTCTTTCTATGTTAAAAGAATAGCTGACATTTTTATAAACTCAGTGTAACATAGAAATGACACAAACATAATGAAAAATTACTTTAATCATTCAATAGTCCACAACATCAAAAAAAAACAACTTAGTGAGTAAGGGTTGTAGGTTAAATCTGAAATCTCAATGATTTTTCTCATTTTAACAATTATAAAAATACCCTTTCTCCAGAGGTCATGAAAATCAGCTACCTGCACCCCGGCTCAGTGCTCTCACTGCAAGCAATCTTTTCATATGGGTTTCTGGAATTAAAAAAAAAAAAGAAACCTTAAATATTTTTGCAAGTTTGCTTATTTTCCATGACCTGAAGATACTAACTTCAACATTTTTGTTGTTGCTGTTGATTTTTAATTTATTGTTGTTGATTTACTGTTGTTGTGACTTCTTTAATGTCTCCATTTGGCAAGCATTGATTTTTCATCAATGCTGCAAGTCAGAGCATGGACCAACTGCTGTGGACCAGCTGCTGTGGAAGTGACAGAGAGGAGAGCACACCCTCACAAGGGTGCACATACAGACACTGATCAGCAAGATCAGACTCACTCTGTGTCTGAAGGGACGAGGTCAAGTAAATACCAAGGGAAGCGGGCAGAAAACACCATCAGACCTCTCCTTCTGATGGCCCACCACTGCCATGCCAGCAAACATCAGGGCTCCATAGCTGAGCTCATGTTGATGCCTCTCCCTGGTTTTTAAAAATTCAGAGCCAGCCACAGTTAAGAGATAAGGGATTTTTGCCTTGGTATTTTAGTAAGGATCCTTCTGGTGCACTGTTTGGCCAAGGTGGGATGCACCACAATGCACACCCCTGATAGATCGTGTATACAATTTATAGACCTTACAAATTAGCAGATCTAACAAGGGTGCCCCAATGGGAGGCCTGGATGAATGGTGTGACATTCCCCCATCTGAGGAATTCCCCCTGGATGGGCCAAATCTCCAGTTTACAGGATATGTTCTAGAGAGGGCCTTGGTTTCCCAAGATAGGGTAGGGTTTTCTGGCCTCCTACTACGAGGCCTTTAGGATGTTTGGTCTCCTGGCCTAACAGAATGCCAGGACTATGCTAAGTTATCAGACTTAAGGAATTACAAGTATGCATGCTAAGAATACTGAGGATACATAAAAGTTATACAAAAGGCATATAAAAGGAAAGGCAGAAAATCATCCTGGCATCAGTGTGACTGGGTCTGGCTCCTTCCACAGAGCAACTCAGTGCTTCAGCCATCACAAGTGATGCTTTCTGCTCTTGTTGTTTCTTGGCATGTCTTTCCTGGGCTTTTGTCCTGAAGTGACTGAAAAACTAGAGGAGAATCTTAACAGAGAAATCTGAAAAAAAATATTTTCCTTTCATGGCATTTTCCACTTGTCTCAGTTTTATATTGCCATCCTGTGAGAAAGGTCAGCCTCCTCTACACCCAAGATACTGTAATAGGCACTTCAACACTGTAACGTCCCATTAAAACAATGACTTTTTCAATGAGCTGCCTTTTTAAAAGTAATATTAGTTTTATGAGCCAGTTTTTAAAAAAAAAGTAGAAAGACCATGGAAAATTCTGATATGTTGGCACCAGTCCATTATGATGCCAAAGCAACACCACAGAACCCAAATATAATTTTCAGTATCTCTCATCCATGATGTGCTTGTTTATCCCAGAGAAGGCACAGAGAGCCGATCAAGATGTTTTTTTCCTGTGGGGCTCAAGAGCTTCCTACTTGCCTTATCACCAAAAAGATATTATTCATGCAACACGTTACCATGGAGAGGAGCCACTTCACGCCTTGCTCATGTTGTACTTCCTCCCTTTGTTTTTCTGCCTTGAAAACAAGGACACTACATTCTTCTATATGTGGAAAGCACTGAGAACATTCACTTTAGCAATACTTCTGTTTATTGTTTTTTCTGTTCAGAGCAGCAAAGATGTACTGTCAGATCAGTTTGTGCTATTATTTGATTTCCTTCTTTCCTCTAACTTGGTCAGTCACTATTATTTTGCTTTCTTAACAGATAGACAACTTCTTTTGGCAAGCTTGTTGACAGGTCCATCTCCTCTGATGTCTTTCTTCACTACTACTTGGATGGGGAAAGGAGGTACTATTCCTTTCAAAAAAGGGGTGCCCAAATCTGGAGATACATGCACTGACCATACACTGCAACAGAAGTCCAGCAGCATTCCCACTCCAAAGGCACATAGCCATCCTATAGCCTATAGCCTTGCAGCCCTGGGGACTGCCCTTTTGTAACAGGGGTCTGGAAGCAGCTTTACTTTAGCAATGACTGTCCTGGAATCATCATTAGCTTAGGTACTTTGTATTGGCTCTTCCATAGTGAAACCAGGGATCTGAAACTGAAAAATCAGGGATTTTGACAGGTGTTTTATCTTTCTGGGCTTCTGGATAGTGGCCAACAACCCCTGGGTGCCCTGTCCATGTGTTCTGGTCAGCACATGCAAATGCCTGGGACAAGGTCTCAGCCCTGCAGAGTTCCACACCAGTAGCCACAAGATAGACAACGTAGACACGCAGACCAAAACAAGTTTGTCCTGTCTGTGGCAGCACCAGAAAACTGCAGCAGTACCATGAGGACACAGAAGGATATCTGGGCTTTACCCAGACACCAAGGGACTGGACCTCTACTTGACACCTTTACCTCCTGGCCTGCAGCTCATCTGACTGCTGGAGCAGTCAGAACTGTAGGACTGGGAAAAGACAGCAGAAAGGGTTATCAGGGTGATGGAGGGACTCAGACCCCATCTGATGGAAATGTGGGCTGAATGGCTGCTGCCACCACAGAGGCACCAGCCAGTCTTATTGTTCTACCTATTGCCTGGAAAAAAAAAAAAAAAAAAAAAAAAGCTGGTTACTTATATTTCCAAGGGCTTTACTTTGCACTAATTTTGCACTGAAACACAGAACATGCACACCAGCTGGCCATGGCAAAAGGCACACTGGAGGTAATAAACACCGTTTTTTTTTTCTGAATTAGACCTAACTGCAAGGAAGAAAACCATGTTCAAGCTGTATCAAGAGAATAAGCCCCAGTTTGCCTTGGTGTTGGATGAGATACCCTGCTCTAGCCAAGGATCTCTTGTGCATAGTGTCTGTGTGAAATTATTCCAAGCATCTCTTCCCGTGTTGGATTCTGCTACCCACAAATCTGAGGAGCAAGAAGAGGCTGAGTATCCTGCACTTGCAGCCTGTGTGAGTCAGGAGCAGGACCCAGGCATCCTTACAGCCAGCACTTCACTACTGGCGAAAGTAGTGGGTTTATATTGCCAAACATAATCACACAGGAACAATTATCTTTGGCAATCTCTAACAATAATTTTAAAATGTTCTCTTCAGTATCATCACTGAATTGAAATGGTAATATTTTTTTTTAAATCCACTGTCATTCTCCTTTCTAGCTCTAATTATCTGGACTGCATCCACACCATGAAGCAGAATTGTGACAAGAAAGCAATCACCCCAGAGATTTCTCAGAAATTTGCTTTCTAATTGGGTTGAAAATGCCTCAGCTTCCTGCATTGCATTTTGTACATAACTAGATTTTCTGTGATCACAATCTATGAAAGGCAGAAATGCATTATCGTGATTATTTGTGTTGTCACACCAGTGGACCTTATAGTACTAGGTGTTGTACGTAAATTCAGGCAAAAAGAATTGAATACTTGAGGGTAAAATTAAAAAGAAAAAAAATATTGGAGAAAGAGGTAAAGAAAATAAAATCACTTGAAATGAATAGGTGTTGCAGTGTAAGCATGACTCCGTAATTCTATTGCAAAAAACAAAAAAGAAACATCATCTGTTGGTGAATCTCTAGAACATTCCAGACTGTTATTTACAGATATGTCACTTATGTAGTGTAATCACTGTCTCCCTTATTTATTCATGGTAGAATGGAAATAATACTTACTGCACTTTCCTCATGAAATTTGATTAAATGTTCACAGTGCTTTGCCATCACTTGCTTGACAACACGGCTGTGAAATACCATTGCTAAAGACACACTGTGTTATATGTACAGCAGATACAACATTGACTAAGCTCATCTTTTCTGTTTTTAAAGTTTTAACTAAGCAATGCCTAATGAAATTTGCCAGCCTAACTGCTCCTGTTGTCTCTGCTGGTAACGCAAAAGCAAACGGCTGTAAGTACGGTACCCTGAAGGCAGACATTAGGAGTTTCTCTGTTGAATCCAGCAGAGAAGTTTCTTGCATCTCCGTTGAATGCCATCACGCTGTGATTAGTTAATCATTAAGTACATAGTGCTTTTAATTAACTGCCAACTCTGCTTGGGCATCTGTTCTGAAAATCACATCCGATCATGCTTTTCCCAGTCTGTGGCTATGGAGCTCTTCAATAATACGGTTGTTGCTCCATTCTCCAGCTCTCTCTGCTACAAGACAGCTCAAGTCCAGAGTGTCCTACATGAAATGAACTATAAATTAAGTATCCTTCCAAGGGAATAAGAGTAAATGGGAATTAAACAAATTTATTTGCCTCAATAGGTAATAAATGCCACTATTAAAAAGCAGAACAGGCCAATTAGCATTTTTTTCTGGAAGAAAGAAGAGGCTGGAACAGCATTTTTACTCTTCAGTATCATCACATAATTTTAACAAATATCCATTAAAAAAAAAACCAAACCACTAATCTTTAACTGCAGATTATAATCCTTTCTATTTTATAAGCGGCAGTGAGACTGAGAATAAATAAAACAGATTCTGCAAAATATTTCATTTGACTTCGAGTGCACAAAGATACACAGTGTGTAAACATTCCCTTACAAACACTACTTTTCTCCAACTATGTAGCTCAATTTCTCTTGGCTTCAAAAAGCTTAATTTTAAGAGTATTTTTAAATGAATCCTGGAATGGCTTGGGTTGAAAGGGACCTAAAAGATCATCTTGTTCCAACTTCCCTGCCATGGGCAGGGACACTTTTCCTTATCCCAGGTTGCTCCAGGCCCCATCCAACCTGGACTTGAACACTTCTAGGGGTGGCAAAGCCACAGCTTCTCTGGGCACCCTGTGCCAGTGCCCCATCACTCTCACAGTTAAGCAAATAATTTCTTCCTAAGATGAAATAAAAACCTTTGAAGCATATACTGGGGATAAAAATAAGATTGCAAAATATCTTAGGTAGCAGATTCTGTTTTGAAGGAGATAGGGAAAAAAACAGTAACATTTGAGCAAGACCACACAGTGAGCATGGAAGTAGGCAGGGCAACTTCTGCTGGTGCTGTGAATCTTGCTGAAAACCAGGTCAAACAGGATCAGAGGATGACTGAGGCCATTTGGTGGCACAAAATGAAATAAGGGCAGACACTTGGATCAGATGAGGCCCTGATTGTGTGACACAGGATTAGCAGTCTCAGACTAAGAATTCCCCACCCTAGGTAGGCACAAAGGGCTGGACCCTGCAAGAGCTCTGGCCTACAGAAGAACAGATTGACCAAGCAGACTAACAACAGAGCAGGTGTTTTATGGCATGAGAAATAGCTGTGCCAGCAGCCACCTGCTCCATTATCCCAACTGGAGCTGGTACAGCCTGCCAGAAAGCAACAGGCTCAGCAAGCACTGGTCCAGGTGAGATGCTTGGTTGCTCTGCATTTGTGAGCCACGCAGAGGCTCCTGGATTCATGGCAATGCACTGGAAAAAGCTGTAAGAGTGGTTATGTGGCTCATTCTACTCAAAACTTCTTAGGATGAGACATGCAGAAACCCAGTGTGCAGGACACATAAACCAGCAGCTTCTCTTGCTGCCACTCCCACACCAGTGTGCACCATCTCAGAGCTGTTACTTATCACGTATTAATCCAAGCAAGAAAAAAGGCAGAATTCATAAAGTGCCAATTATTTCTATATAGAAATACATGTCAAGGAAAAGGCCACTCTTTGTCAAGTGCTGAGAACAGAGAAGAATACCATCACTAATCTTTAAACTTGTAGTTCTTTCAGGAACAGAGCTAAGAAACTGGAATGAACTTTGTGACACAGAATAAAACACTCCAGTTAAACAATAGCTGGTCTATAGCAGACAGACACATAGGCACTATGGTTAATGTAAAAACCACTCACCATCAGATACACATTTTACATAATAACCCTTCTTCAACAAGTTCAAAGCAATTCTCCTGTTTTCTTTAAAAATTCCACCACAGATGTCAAGATGTGCCAGCACATAGAAAAGAAATATTTCATAACAATATAAAAACATGCATTTCTAATTGTTTCCATACTGAACCACACTGAGGGCAGCACTCTCCTATATGGAGTTCAAGGTATTCCTCGGAACAGGCTATTTTCTGATGACATCATAAGAACATTATTGCTCAGGCAACAACTTGTTACTATGGCAACCACAGCTTTTGCAGATGCTGAATGCCAGAGAGGTTAAAAACAGCATTTAGAGGTTTTTTAGTTAAAAGTTTGCAATATTTTATGAGAGTAGCAACAGAGAGTCCACTGCAGATGCACAGTGTTGTGCAGTTCTCTACCCGTAACTGGAAATCTGAGAACAATCAGTTATACCTTCCAGCCAAGGAGCTCCTGGGGTAATTGCACTTTTAGATGTATCCTTATATGCCACAGCAAATAGGAAGGCACCTGAACAATAAGTTTGTGATTTGGGGGCAGCTGGAAGATAAGGACTGCTACCTCATGCCTAAAAATTTAGAGATTTGAACATCTGGAGTTTTAATACTCTCAGACCAGAGACCACACAGACTGTGAAGACAGTCTGTTATTATATGAAGACATATCTCTGGGAAAGTGGATTATTTATTTTCCCCCCTGACTGCAAAGAATTATAGAATATGAGATAAAAACATCTGGTTTTGTAAACAATTGCTATCTGTTCTGAAACTACTGTCAGATTAAATCAGTCAGTTACAAAATGTTTTAAAACTAAAAGCCACATGTTACTCTTCTGGAATTTTATGCATTTTACTAACTGCAAGAAAATCTCAGAGGTACTAGAAGGCTGTCAAATTAAACATATCAACCTGGCCAGTAACCTGCCCTCCGCAGGACATTGTACAATTTCCTAACTTTAATCACAGGTTTGTTCAGCTGGCTTTGTCCACAAACAGTACAGCAGAGGCTTGTAAACAACATTCCCAGTAAATCAGATTTTCTGAATTATAAGGAGTCACAAACATTCTTAAGGGCCAGAAACCCCTCTTAAGCTTGACTGAATACCAGCAGAGTGGTTTTAATTTTGTAGTAGCAAACCTCAACTCACTTAGATCCTTTAGTTGTACTCCCTGCCAGGCTGAAGAGATACTTGGGGTGGTCTGGTATGAAAAGGAAGAACAGGAGCAAGAGAAGGGTGTACAGACTTTCCCTTGAAGCTTCTTTTCTTGGCAAGACCTTACAGTGAAACTCCTTAACAAAAGCTGTTAAAAAGGGAAAATTTAAACATGCATGCTAAAAATGCAAAACCTAAGGTATACTGCTTGTCAGGAGTTTGCTGCCACATTTGAACTAACTGGCCACTACTGGCAGTCTCAGAGGAATACTTAAAGCCAAATTATAACACTTGTTTGTGGGGTGATCTCAACAATGGGATATTGAGATACAACAGCAAGCTTTGAGAATTGCTCCTGTTCTGGGTCTGAATGAAAGTCATCTAACTCCAGGGCACTGAAGACAGCTTTCAATACACCCACCTACTTTACTCCTGTGTTTTTTCCCATATTATCCTATTGGGCATTCTTAGTGTCCAGGACATTTCCTTTTTAGTGCAGAATATTAAGGCCATTGCTGGGTTTCATTTCCGCACATTAACCAGCAATCCTGGCTCCTATTGGCAGCAAGCGCCCTCTCCACACAATTCCCCCCCATCATCTGTGAGAAAAGAGATGTGGAAGAGGCCAATTACCTTTTGGAGAGAAGAAAATTACTTGCTTATAATTGAGTTCTCTAAGCATGGTGTCCGCTATTAGAGCCACACTCATCCTCCCACCTCCCCCTGAGAGATGGGGTTTTATTCCTATTTAAGTTCTAATTATTATAATTAGTCTGAAAAGGATTTGGGAGTTAGGGGCTATGATATGCCATATAGACCCCTCAAGGCATCTTTTTGTACTAACTCATTATGACCAGTTCTAAACTTTACCATTTAATCTAGTCATTCAGTACCCAAGGTCACAACAGCTGAGACCCCCTGAGCATCAATCCATAGAGACTCCCACCTTCAGAGAACTACAATTAAAAGGTAAATAATTCCCTTGCTGCCTTCTCTGTGAGGCAATGCTATAAGTCAGAGAACGGGATCCAACCTCAGCCTAATTACTGCTTTGGCAATTCACGCAGTTGCAATGAAAAAGTTGGTGAATGCTTTTGCGTGCATCCAAAGAGGAACGCGAGGCCAGCTACAGTTCATTCCAAACTGGACAACACTCTGGCTTACAACAGCCAAGTTGCAAACTTTGTCTGTATTACCCAAACTCCAAGAAATTCTGAAGATCTTTGTTCCAAGAAAGCCAAATCATTGTCACAACATGCAGGCCGTGTTTTCCACCATGCTAATGAGAGATGCAATCCCTTTCTTTGTTTATGTCACCACCAAACTCCTATGGAATCAATACATACTAGTTTGAAATTACTTAAATCAGTCTGTGCTTAAAACAATTTGAAACACTCCAAGCTGAATTGAAACTTGAGCGAGTACAAATTCTTAAAAATACCAATGCCTGAGCTGACAGATTCCAAGAGATTCAACAGATGCTGGTATTTTCCTGAATGACAGCAGCCTACAGGCCTAAAAACTGTAAAGCAAAACAGTTTGTTACAGGGCCAGCAGCTGGAGTCATAGCTCACAGAATGGCTTGGGCTGGAAGGGACCTTCAGTATCATCTCATTCCAACCCCCTGCCGTGTGTACTTTCTGCTAGTCCAGATTGCTTGAAGCCCTGTCCAATGGGGCCTTGAACACGCCCAGGAATGGGGCAGCCCCAGTGCACAGTGTCAGTATGCAGAGAAGGACAGAGCTTCAAACAATTCTGTTGCAGATTTTTTTGAAAGATAAATTAATTACATCTGCAAATCAGAAAAATGGATCCTCAATTTTACCAACAAAATACGCTGCAGAACAATGTAATGCATGACAATTTTACATGCTCTTAACCACAAGTACAAACTTCAATGGCTGTATTGAATTCCCAGTGAAACAGTGTCTCTCTGAACCCGAATTTGGAAAGTGCAAGTAATAATGTACAAATGCACTTTGGAATGTGCATGTAATAATGTAAATTTCTAGGTAAATAAATATAAGTTAAGTACATGAAAAAGTATATTGATAAATGAATTATCTTCTCAATGCATTCTTACTGAGCAAATAACATCTTGGTACTTTATTATACATCAGTTACAATGTAGCATGTAAAGTGACCATAGTGGTTTGGTTGTACACACTGACATCACACTTGAAGACTGCACAACTCTAAATCCTTGATTGCAAGCAAATGCATCCTGAGAGAGGGGTTGTATTTATTCTCATTTTCTGCAAGAACTTTGAGTGCTGTTTCTTCATCCTGAAAGCAAGCTGAAGCCCTACCCTGGGATCACAGGTGTAGCAACTTCAGCACTGTTCCCAGCCATACAACGTCCTCCTAAGCAGGCACACAATTAAGCAGGATAGGCAATCTTTGCTCTAAAGCAGGTTCCACAAAATGAATTCTCTTCCTCCCAGACAACATTAGTATCACACTAGGGACCAATATGAAGAAGTTTGTACTGTTGCTGTCTGAGCTCTGTGTTTGCCGGTGACAAATAGACTCCAATTTCCTATGTTGCTGGGTCAGAAATAGCCATCTAATTTTCCTAAATTAAATAGTGGGCTAGTGTCATTTTCATAGCCAGGTACATTAACTACAGAAGCAATATTTCAGCTGCTCCTATTTCTTCTTCTGAGAAAATAAAGTGGGGGCCAATATTGAGGGACAGAAGTGGGGGAGTAGATCAGATACTGATACCCTAATCTGGACATGGTCTTGTAGTTGTTCAAATGGCTGAAGTCCCATATAAGAATTGTGGCAAGACTAAAGATTAGTTCCGACCATCATATTATTTACAGTTCTTGAAAGCCATATTTTGCTGGTGTCCATTCAGCTTTAACTACATTGTTAGAGGCTCACAGATCTCTGGGCGCATCATTTTGGGGACTAAAACCACTTGTTTCCTTTTCTTAACTGAGAAGGTTGTGTGTCATGTGCTGCTCAGATCTTTCCAGCACCATAGACAGAAGTTAATTTCCCATCTTAAAAGATGAGGAACAAAATAATATATTTTGTATTTACCACTGGCAGCAGCACAACTCCACGCAAGGGTGCAGGAGCCCGGGAGGCCATGCAGCAGCAAAGCTCCGGGGGAAGTTGTCAGCTCTCTCATATCTCCAAGCTGCTTCTCTCCTGCTGCTGAGGACACTGACCATGAGAAATTCAAAGCCCAGTGATGAGAGTTAAAAGGTGTCCAGGCAAGAACCAAGCTGCCCTGTGCCTGAGATGTGAGGACATGATCCCCCACCCCTTGAAGAGTTTCCTTTTTCTCTTATACCATCAGTGCCCAGAGAGATGCCTGCTCCTTCTGCCCAACTCTCAACCAATCCCTCCACACTTCTGCCCTCTTTCCTCCTCAAGAAAGGCACAAATCCCTTTAGCCTCTCTTCCTCTTCTCATCTTATCTCCCCAAGATGCAGAACCCATTCTTGTCCCAAGACACAGAGGCTTGACAGCCATCTCAGTCCCACCCTGCTTGCTTCCATCCTTCCATTCCCCCTGAATAGCAGCAAAATCATGAACCTGAGGAGGATCTTGGGCTCACTTTCCTCCACCCAGCCCAGCTCTGGTGGCAAACCAGGTTGGACAGAAGCTACTGAGCCACAGCTTTCCCGGGCTGGAGGGAGCACCCTGCCCTTCACATCAGTGACTGCCTGAAAGGAAAGGGCTGTTTCACTCCAGGAGAAGCTGCATCTGAAATGCCCAACACATTGGGCACTCAAACAGAGTCTGCACTCAAGCAGACTACAATTACAAATTAAAGGAGAAAATTAAGGAGCCAAGCCTTTGATTTGTATTCCTGTCAGCAAAATGTCAATTACATGAAAAGCTGTATTTTGGTTTTTTTCCCTTATGTGGCTTTTACAGAATGTTTTACTTTAAACCAGAGACAAAAATGGAGAAAAATCTTCATACTGAAGCTTGTTTATAGTGTGTTTTCCCATCTGTCATCCCCTCTTGTACTTAAAGGTCACCTCAACCAAAACTTCACAGATTCACTCCCAGGTCTTCTTGTGAAGTGTTAAGAGGAAGCTATATCATGTAAGATCATAAAAATACTGCCTCCCTCTAGCAGTGTGGGTTAAGTTCTCATTTAATAACAAATATATTATTTAATCTCTCCAGTCTGATATCTAGCATATCCTATCATCATTAAAAGCCACAAGTCTCTCCCATAAAGCTGCTCTCAGTTCATCATATCCCACAATTGTTAGTTTTTTGATCTTCCAATAGCTCTGTAAAAAGTCCATTGCTATAGATATCTCCATCCCAGAGGAAGCACTTTTCTTTGAGCTACTCTGTTTCATCAAGCTATTAGATGACCTGAAGTCCCTGGGAGCACCAGATTAGTGAATCTAGACTTTTGTGTGAGTGTTTTATTTCTGACATTCCACCTTCCGAGAGATGGTTGTAGGTGAATAATTCTACTCTGACAAAAGATATATTGGTTTAATTGAATGCATTTCTGCAAACAGATTCACATTTGACACCCCACCTGCAGTGCTGCACCCAGCTCTGGGACCCCCAGCAGAAGGACATGGAGCTGTTGGAGCAGGTCCAGAGGAAACCCATGAGGATGATCAGAGGGCTGGAGCTCCTCTCCCATGGAGACAGGCTGAGACAGCTGGGGTTGTTCAGCCTGCAGAAGGCTTCAGGGAGACTTTGCAGCACCTTCCAGTGCTAAATGAGGCCTACAGGAAAGACACAGAGGGACTTTTTACAAAAGTATGTAATCACAGGACAGGGGAGAATGGCTTTAAACTGAAAATAGGCAGATTTAGGCTAGATATAAAGAAGAAATTCTTCACTTATGAGAGCAATGAGGTACTGGAAACCCAGAAAATATGTGGCTGGTTAAACAAAAGCATCACTGACTGGACATGAAAGAAGCTTCACCTTCTGCTTTCAGAAGAGAGGAATATTCTACTATACATCTTTCACACCTAAAATTTAGCCAAATTTTCTCCTCTAGTCAATGGGGGCTCAGCTCTGACACAAAAATTACCTGTGCTGTGCCTTTGCTCCCAGTCATATTTGTAACAAGTCTCCAAAGCCTGCCATTTGTAGTCCACTCTGAACATACAGAGATTAAATATAAATCACCCTGAACATCTGAAAACTTCTCATTTGTGCAATTTTTAAGACCTCCCTGAAAACAGGACTCTAAAAATGCAGAAAATGTCACTTTAATCATGGCCAGCAGCCACACGCTATTTTCTAAACACCAAACCACAGGCAGGAAAGAAAATCTGTTATGTACCCCATGGTAGTGAAATTCTTCCATCCAAATGCTTATGGTTTATGGTGATTCAGCTGTAGATAAGGAGATAATACATTTATCTGTCTGTATAAAGAGTGAAAATTATTTCCAGAAAGGATTCAAAGTATAAAAAGCATTTGCAATACAAATTTGTTTTGAAAAAAGTTTTATAATCTAGTATGTACACTGAAGGCTTTTATAGCTCCTCAAGTTTTCAGTGTGGAGAACACACACTGGGAACCTTTATGAGACAACACAAACAGAAATGTAGCTGATTAAATCATTCCCCTGTTCAAAATGCTTTTCTACAGTAAACAGTTTTACAATTGCCCTCAATTTAATTAAGTTTAATTTAATGGTTAAGCTACTGCCTGAGTTGGAGCAAGCTGCCCTGGTACAGTGGCAATGCTCAGTTAATACTCTCTGTCTGGTTGCTGGGACATGGCTCCAGGGCACAACACAGTAACAGCCAGTGTGTTTCTTCTGAATCCTGTAACTATCCGACACCCTCTCCCCAACCAACCACAATTAGATGGTTCAATATAGGACTGCTAATACTAAATTTGAGATTAAAATGTTACCATTAGGTAGAGTCATCACAGTTCAGTTGCCAATCACCAGCACCAGGACCTGCTGGCCCCAGCTGCCTTTGGAAGTAGCATCCTTTTCTTCTCACCTCCATGAAATCTGGAAGAGTGTTGTCAGCAATGTTACAGGCCAGCTGGACAGTAAAAGAGCTAAGGTATGGAGAGTGTTCAATACCAGTGAGTTATTCCAAGCATAGTGTGAGGAAAAAATGGGTTCTTTATCTTTTCAATATCTAAGCTGAAGGGGAAAGAAGGGAAAAGAGAAAAAAAAATAATTAACTACATTTCTCATGTATATAAGATCTAATGGAAGAGAAGACCGAACTAGCCATAATACATTTGGAATTGTCTTAATCACAGAAATGACACTGGTTATAGCTTCAATTAACTAAATAACACATAAATCTTAATTTTTTCCTCACAAACATACATAGACTACCCTAAGAAATTGCAGAATATTTATTTACTAAAAGTTGTGACACTTGTTAGCATTTAGTTTAAGAGAATTTAACTGAGCCTTTGACACTGTTAAGGAGCTCGAATGACAAGCTGATAAAACAGAAGGAAAGAAAAATGAAATGATTCCTTAAAAAGCCAATTAAACCTTTATTGACATTTCTGACAAAAAATTTGCTGCCTTGCATGTGTTCTTAAGGATAGATTATCACAAGTTCAGTTCTCACAAGTGTAGTAGGGCAAAATAGGCTATTATTTTAAAACCCCTTCCCATTGGGAACCAGCCTGAACCTCCACCATGCCTCCTTTTGCTCCAGTTCCTAACTCCAAAGAAATATCAAGGATGAGCAGTAACTTCTGGGTCTCAGCTGAGTCTCACTTAGAGCAGGGATAAACTGTGAAGAGTATATTCCAGTATAAACCACAACCATTTTCTTTGTGCAGTGACCATTTTGAAAAGAATCAGTCTTTCAACAACTTCCTCAGAGAATTTCTCCCTCTTCTAAATCCATGAATATCTCAGACTCCAAGGTTTAGGGACAGGTTTCCTATGTCTGAGGAAAGTAAAAACTAGAGAATTCAGGCTTCTCAAAGTTTGACTGGGGTATGAGTTGTAGTCCATTGCTCTAGATTTTTGATTCATTTTCACAAGGATAAAATTTCATAAGAAAATTGTGAGCAGAATCAAAACACAAACGCAGAAGAATAAACACCTTTAGCTCAAAGATTTTCTGAGATTTCATTCGTGAAGATGTTTGGGGGCTGTATTCTGCTTTCCCTAAGTAGCAGATCTGCATTACTTGGGAGACAATTGCACCCCCTAGCATTTATTCCTGAAGGAGTGGATTAAAAAAAAAAAATAAAAGGAAAAAAATCCAGTGAAACTAGTGTATCTGCCCACCTTTTGCTGATATAAACAGCACCACTATAGGTGGACTATAAAGCCTATTTATTTTGCTTTAGGTTGGAAATACCTACTATGGATTATATCCTATATTTGTGTTTATCTCAGCTGATACCAGCAAGATGCTGAGTACTATTATAATGTATTTAAAGTATTTTAAAAGTCATCTAAATTTTATATACATTATGACCACTCAAACCATTCCAGTTTGACGACTCTGAATACCCCAAATGATGTATAACTGCAGCAAATGGCTACTAAAGACCACAATTTCCTCCCTCTCTCCCCGTGCTTCACACACCATAAATTCCTACTCCACATCACAGACCTGTCTCAGGACCCCTTGACTTCTGACACCTGGAGAGGATTTTTGGTTACATAGGGCCTGCCTCTGCTAAACTCTAAGAACACATTCCCAATGAATGTAAAGATACATCAATATTAGACTAAAATCATTAGGGATGTGCTGGAAATAACTGTAAGAACCCCTAGTGCTATAAACACCCAAACTGCAGAATTAGCCTTAAACTTACAAATAAACAGCCTTTACCAGCATGGAAATTAAGTGGTTTGACTCACAGAGAATATTAACTAAGTCCAGTAGTGTGCGTTAACATTTTGGATCCACTAGTGTTGAAACAGAGTTGGTAGCTGTTTTGAAAAATGGTTTCTGTTAAAAACAAAAAAATACAAAAAAAAGCCACCACCCAAAACTTTTTCATCCTCACTCATTTTTCAGACCTGATCAGGAGATGGCAGACAGCACAGAGTTTGGAGAAAAGTATTGTTACATAAAATTCTCTGAGAAAAAAAAATTGTATTAATTAAAACTGTGCAGAAGATGAAATCTTCACTTACTGGGGCCAATCCAAAGTTATGTCCTTTGTTCCCTGCACAGCTTACAAATATTTTTATTTTACACAAAACAGACTACAGAATTCTGTCCTTAGAGCTAAGATCAAGAACTGTGAGGAGAGAAAACCATTTGACTTGGGGAACTAAATGTTTTGGAAAATGTGCACTTAACTAATTTTAAATCTGTAATCAGAATTAAGTCTCTAGTTTAAAGGGCATGTTCTGGAATTACAAATACACAGTATTATCTACAACTAAAAGAGAGGTTGGTCAACCTTAATTTACACGTAAAACTCAATTAATTCCTAATTATGAGACCATGACCAGTTCTTAAATAATACATTTTCTCCCACCCTCAATTCAAGTACACCCTTGTAGCATTTGTTTCTTCTGAGAAATGAATGCAAACTCCTTTCTGTTTGCACTTAACAGTAACTAATAGGGTGTCTGCATTCAGACACTGCCAGTAATGACAGAATTTAAAACACAGGAATAAAGAAAAAATCAATTTCATCACAACTGCCCTGTAGTTAAAACTACAGGAGAGGTCTGTACTTTGACCAAGTAATTAATATCACTGTTTGGCACAGGTGAACTTAATTCCAAATTTTGTTCTATTTTTTTCCTATTTGATATTTAAATTGCTTGGAGTAGCTATCCCAAATACTTAGTTTGTAATTGTAGGAACTGCTGGAAACTGGTTAACCTTTAAAAAAATCTGTGTGTTCCTCTGATTTGTATTGGCAGTGGAAGGTAATGCAAGGTGCCCCCTTTGTGAATCAAGAGGCCAATCCACCATACCTGGCCCCAGGGAAGTTCCAGTGAAGCCACTTCAGGGACCATGTGCCCAGCTTGGTCAGCTTGCTGCAGCCACCAGAGGAGCAGGTTCACACAGGGGAGATCATAACACTCATGCCATTTTTATGAGAATTGATTTACCAGACTGACCCCATGCAATTACACTGAATCTGAAGAGCATGCTCCCTCTGCTTTATTGACACAGTTGTCTAAATCTAAATTATAGTTTTAGAAATTATTCTTGAACAGTAAAATTCTGTCTTTCATTTTAATATAATTAAGAGATAATGTCAATGGAACAGAACCTTGCCAGGAGATAATGAGCTCATGCTGACAGACAAATATTAAGGTGAAAAAAGCATTTAGTGAAAGCATA
Organism: Vidua macroura; assembly: GCF_024509145.1. Taxonomy (NCBI): domain Eukaryota; kingdom Metazoa; phylum Chordata; class Aves; order Passeriformes; family Viduidae; genus Vidua; species Vidua macroura. The sequence continues at coordinate 10,088,449 of NC_071581.1, forward strand.
TTTTTTTTTAATCCAGTAATTAAAATTCCTGCTATACCAACTGATCAGTGTTTAAGTACAACAGACCAGCGGACTGGTAAGGTGACAAAACTGGTGCCATAGATGTCTTTTGATCCACATTCTCATTGTCTTTGGAGATTGTTTGTAGAAGCCAAGAATAATGGTTTCCTTCACCCTGATGGAACATTGTTCCTTTGTACATGGAGGCATCCTTTAGGACACTCCCTTTTGGAAACCTGGCAAATATCAGTAAAAGCTCTCCGAGCTCAGTGTTCACTATCATTCCTCTTACAGGGTCAGCTCTCCTGCAGCAGCTGATCCACAGTACCGTCTGATCAATATCAGCAGGATATTTTTTAATATCCTGGTGGAAGGAAGACTCCAAGATGTACCAGTATCACGGAAAATCAGGTCTTTACATTGAATAATCAGCTTCTGTCATAAAGGGCCTAGCAGATTATAGAAAGCAATGATTTATTCCTCTATCTTCAGCCTTTTGTGCATAGCTTGCAATGGCAATATTTCCTCCTCAACTTATCAAACCTGTGGTCAAAGCAGTGGTTTGGCAGTATCTATGTACATAGTGGATCCTACATATTGTCCACATTTAGGCAGGAACAAGATGGCCTAAAACACTGATTACTAAGGTCAGCTAAAAAAAAATTTAAAAAAGAAACAAAATTGTACAAAAAGCAAATTGAGACCAGTAAGAAAAAAAAATGCTTAAAGCATAAAGCACAAAAAGTAAGTATAAAAGAAGAACTAAACAGCACTGGCACTTTGCTGTCAAAGATACCCACAAAGGCATAAGAAAAAAAATTACCATTTGGCAGCAGTACACAAAATGGAAGCTTACAATACTATGAGCAAGGGTGCAAACTAGAATTGGTCTTGGACGAGTTATAGGCAAAGTGAGTATTTAGTAGGCACTAATAGCATTGCCCTGCTTAGCAATACACTACAGCTGGTTCAGGTGCTTGGAGTTTAGGAAAAGTGTTTAAAATATTAGAAAAAATACAGAGAGGCAATAGAGGAATTAGAGGGTAAGATGTGTGAGGAGAGACTTCGGGAGCTAAACTTACAGTGTCTCAAAGAGAGAAGACTCAGGGGGGCTCAATCACAGTCTATAAATACCTTCAAGGTAATAATATAAATGAAGGAAGGGAATTCTCTAGTCTCAAAAGATAGCAGGACAAGGAGCAATGGCCTGGAGCTAAGGAAGCAGGAGCACGGGGTAGGTTCCAGGGAACAGTTCTTCACTCTGGCCTCCGCTGTGCTGGATGAATCCACTGCAGGGAGGAGGAATTGCTCTCCTTCCCCCGGCTCGCGGGCACATTGCCCACACACATGCACACGCGGCACTCGGTGCATCCAAGACTTCTCCAATCAGCCAAAGCCCCCCAGCCTGTGCAGCTCCCACCATCTGCATGGACCCATAGGTCTCCCCACAAACACACAGTGATTCCAGAGTGAAGGCTTCCATTAACCCAGCACCACTTCCGTGAGCAGAGCAGGGACATTGTGTTTCTCCACAGCTGTATTTCACATTATACCCTGGGAAGTTTCTGGTCTTAGAGCATTGCTACAAAGGCTGGTTTTGAACATTCTGCAAAGGTGAACAAAGCTCAAATCACAATATTAGCAAATGTGGTGGTTTCACTTCCATTTATCCACTTGGTTCAGTGGAGAACAAAAACTCAGACATTGAACTAGCTAAACAGAATGAAACCTTGTGCCACTTGTCTACCCCTAGGATATACCCATGTCCTCAAAGAGCAAAAAACTTCCCTCCTCCATTTTTCAAAAAAATATTTTTGCCAGGAGAAAAGACTGTCCCAAGATTTTCATCTTTTGCGCTAGTTCATAACCAAATCCAACTTCAGTTTCTCTGGCAATTTTCTTATCCTCCAATCTACCCGAAATTGTGAAGGCGGCAATTCAGAAGCCTCAAAGCAAAAAGACTCTGAATTCTGCAGATGTAGAGAGGTACCTGCATCCAGCAGAAGCCAAAGCACTGAGAATGAGGAAGGACTAGAGTGACTGAGACAATAAATTGAAGTTTCTGAAGTGGTCTGACTGACTGCATGGCTGAAGAATGCAAGCAAAGCATAGTAAAAAATAATTATAACAGCGATCTCAAGTGCTGTGCAAAGGGTTCAAAGCAGAAGAGTAAATGGACATACCTCTTACTCCAATGACCCACAAAGAAGAGTCATTGTTGTTCTTGTACATTAAAGAATGGCTTCCCAAAAAATCAGCTAATCAGCTCCTCTTCCAGGGACTGGAAGAAATAAAGGTACTTCACTTTACAGAAAAACCCTTTCAGTTTTACTGCTGTCCTAATGTAACCCTTAAACATAGAACAGAACAAAGACTCTGGCACTTCATGACATCTTGACTGTCCAATCCGTGTATGTTGCCCTTGCTCTGATCACAGTGAAGAATTTCAAGTGAAGGGATGTGATGTGTATGCTGAAGGCACTAAGAATAATGATTTTATTTAACAAGCATTTTTCTGGTTCAGAAAATACCATCCCTCCTGCATCAAGCTCCCCACCTACTAAGCTATCATGTTAGTTGGGTGCCAAAGAGGAATCCAGGTTGCAGGTACCACATCATGATTTTCTAAAGAACCAAATCACTCACTTGTAACCTGGTAAGATACGTTCCTCCTTAAAATGACAGTAGAAATAGGTCAGGAAATGCTTTGGATTTGTATCAAGCTGGCTTTTCAAGCTTCTCTAGATTTTCTAATTCAATATGCCCTGAAATGGTGCTTTATGTTTGCAACCTTGCTGGGAGCTTGCATCTTGCCTTAGCCCAAAAGCCACCATGCCTGTTAGCACAGATTTATGTTTGAAACCACCCAAGCTGTTATTAACATCAGACAACTTAATTACAGTTGGACACTTCACATATGGTGCTTGGCACCTCTAGAAAAAACAGACCTCTCAGCAGGGCACTGATATACGTGCAAAAACGCCATAGACAGACTGTCCTGAAATGGTAACCTGTGAAAGACTCATTGCCTTGTTAAACATAAGCACCTCCTTCCAAAAGGAAGTCAGAAGAGAGCTCCAGTACAGAGATCTATTCCTTTTAAAAGGTGGTGTTTGTGCTACTGTATCCCCCAAGAAAAATACTCTTACCATAAAAAATATTTTAGCTGCTGTTAAGACAGATGTGTTTGAGGGTTTCAAAAACTGTTTTCTACATTTATAATTGAATATACAAAGCAGTATCAGCTCCAGTGAGGGCTTCTCAACTCATATTTGCATCTGCGAGTTACAGCTTAAATGTACTAAAGCATATATTTGTGTAAGCTACCATACCACATATTGACTGAAAGGCTAGGCAGCTTTGTAAATACACACTGAAAAATGATCTGTCTTATTTGTATGTTGTCAAGAGACTGGAACCACTTCTGGGTACATAAGATACATTTTTAAAACTATCTAATTATGTACAGTATTTAACTTGAAAGACCTGTAGCCATTTTGGCCTCCTAGGAAAAAAGAGCATACATGTTTTATAACTCTAAAATAATGATTTCTAATGGAATATTGGAAAGTATTGCAGCCTTAAAAATTACCCAGTCCAAATTAGTCTACATCAAGCAAGATGTAGACATTACATAGCATCTATAAGAGTTTAGTTGGTGACACTAGTTTGCACTGTGAATTGCTTCTGTAGTAGCAATTATTTTACCCTGACTTTATTTCCTTTTAAAGGTAGCAAATAAAGCAAAGTAACTTTTGCTTTATATATTCAAAAGCAGTGAAAGAAAATTTCTGGTTTGGTATCTATCAGAACACAGTATCAGTGACCACAGTTAACATTTATACTTAGCAAGCTCCAGAGTTTTCAATACACACAGAACACATAACTCAGTAGTCGTTCTTAACAAAGGGCAACTCTATTTTTTCTACATACCAACCACTGAATACTTGTCTGTCTTAAGTAGGTGTTCTGGAAAAAAGACAGCAAGAAAGCAAGCACACATTTTAAGATGAAAAACATTGACTCAGTATTACAGTTCATTGTTTCATTATTATGCAATCCTGCTTCCTAACAGCAGGGATCCAGAGGCTATTGAGTGATGCAAACTGATGCAAAACTATGTCACTGTCCTTTGACATCCATTTCCATCCATCCTCCTCCTTGGAGTGGTATCATCTGTGTATCCAGATTGGATTTTTATTTAAGACACATTTTTTAATTGACATTTATAGTCAGAGACTATCTATGTCTATTCTCTACAGTGTAGGGCACATTTCTGAAAACTGAGGGGCAGAAAAAAAAAGAAAAAGGAGAGGAACAAAATGGGGAAAGGGAGACACAGAGAAAAAGAATATGGCACAGTATGTACTGAGGGAATCTCAAGCTCTGGAGAGATGCGTTCAACTCTCTGCTCTGCCAAATTCCCTGCATAATGCGAGGAAATCAATTAGTACCTTATCTGTGAAATGGGGATACTCAATTACACACAAGGGGATTATGAAACTAAATAAATAGTCACAAATTTCAAGTGATTTAGTCAGTATAGAAGTAAAAGACAAACAGTACCAAGAGAGAAACATATTAAGATTTCTATTCTACACACATACACACAAAAGAATTACTCCAGTGATTCTTCCTCTGCAACAGAAACCAACTCTTCAACACCACCAGTTTCCACCAGCATTTCCAGTGGCCCAGCAAGCAGCTCTCACATTGTGTCCCAAATGGCCTGCACCTCCAGGATGGGTATCAGCATCAGCCAGTTTGAACATGGATAAGAGCAGCTTACCCAAGCAAGAAGCTACAGCAATGTTTCCTTCCTTGCAAGCATTACCAGGAATGGGAGAGAAGCTGTCCTCACCTCAGCTTCCGAGGCATGAACAAGCCTGCATCTCCAGCTGATGAAGGCTGGAAGATTACCTCTGAAAGTGCTTGCAGTGAAGACAAATTTCACCAAAGACCAATCTGACCTGGAGAATTACTGAGCTGCAGGTTAGACTATAGTCCCTGTACAACTAGAAACATCTCAAAGATTTATAGTGAAAAAACTAGGTATAACGGGTGTCATTAAGAGCTCATGAGCTCCTAACTGAGCACACAGTGTCACATGAGCTACTGTGTTTAGCTTCTGGAGTTAGCCTGGGAACCCTCACAGTGCTGCTGGCAAATGATCTTTTAATGATAGCAGCTATATGGGGTAGCTTCCATTCAACTACTTCATTCCAAGATGATGATTAATGATAATGAGAAATTATTACAACTATCAGAAGTATTAGTAAATATTCCTACTGCTTGGTATTATAAATCTGGAGATGTCTTTGAGACTGATGTCAAACCACATGATACACACCATGCACTTAATTTTACATTTGATAATTTGAATTTTGGGAGTAAATTCAGCTCTACTGGAAGAGGAATCTATTAATTCTTTAGAATGCCATAACAATATTTAAGTTATCAATGAAGGAACTTTAAACATGTGATACAGTACTATCTTGACAATAAAAAATAGTTAAGGATTGCTGCAGTGTGCCAATTTTTCTTTCAATTTTTGTCCTCTTGTTCTGTCACTTCCCCTCTGATGGCAGAAGCACACCTGTATTTTCAGTAACAGCTTTTAAATTCATAGAAACATTGGATAATTTAGGTTAGAATGGAACCCTAAAGAACATCTATAGGCGGACAAAGAGTAAGCACATGATCTCCTGAAAAGATTAAACTAAAATCAACAAACAAACCACTTTCTCAACCCTTGAATTCATCTCCTGAATTTTAGGGAGGCACAGTGAGGACTTGGCCTGATCAGTGCTGCTTCCTGCTGCAGCAGAGCCATGGAGAGAGAGCGCTGGCCCTGGGCTTGCCCAGCCTCTGCTCACACCCTGTGCTCTTGGGGCACACGTGGGATGCAGTGAGAACACTTTCCAGATGGCTGAAAATTGTTTCCCTTAATAGTGTTGTCACTATGGTCTTAAATCTAAAGAGCTTCTGTACAGGATTTTTTTACCTGCCAAGAAAGGTCATTTATTAGAAAGAAATCAAGGAATTACATTTTGTGGTTTTTTTTTTTGGTTTTTTTTTTTTTTTTTAAGAAGGTCCCAGATACTGTTGACAAAATGTTTCCCTTTTTATTTGTGGTGGATTTTTCTTTTTCCTTTTTTTTCAGTCAGCTAGTAAATTTTGCAGGCTTTTGGGTTTTTTTAGTAATCTGACTACTCTTATTAAAATAATATTAAAATATAAATCTGAATTTTTGAGCATAAAAATTCAGTACAGGCTTATTAATAGGTTACCTCTTTCTCCAAATACTGTTGAGCATGGTGTAGGCAGTCATCAACTTGAAATTATTTTTATTAAAGAAGGATGTGTGTGCCTACAGAACACAACTCAAGAAATGTCTCTAATGAGGCAATATGAAACCATTTAGTGACAACTGTGTTTGAAAAAGCAAAGCAAACATTTAAAAATTCTTGCAAGACACTTTATGGCATTTTCTTGAATGCAAATATCTGCACCTATCTCAGAGCAGTATTAACAACAGCACTACTCTCTCTCCTCAATACCTAGTATGACTCTAAGAGCTTAAATTCTCTCAACTGGCTTTTGCTGCCTTTAGATCAGCTTTTAATTATCTGAAGTTATAACAACATAGTAAATGAATTCACATCTCTTTCAAGCCTTGAAACTCATGTTTTGATTGCTCTTATTTTAAGAGTGATTACCTCTCAGTCCATTCCTACAGGGCTCTGTAATCATTCCTTTAGTCAGGAGAAGCTGATAAATTATGTATTTGGAAAACATTATTCTTACAATCTAAATTTTCAACAGGTTTTCAAACTATAATAATTATTGAAAAAGGACAATGTCCATTTAGACTGGGATGTGATAAAATTAGCCAAAATTAGAAATACTTTTTGTAAGACTGTTTTTCGCTTACCCCATGTATTTTAAAATAGTTCTTGAAATTGCAACAAATTTGAAATCGGAAAAAAATTTGGACTTGTTTATCCTTCTTTTTCCCCTCCATAAAAAAAACACAAACAACAACCACCATCAAAAATATATGGGTTTGTGGAAATTTTCAATTTCAACAAAACTTGTATTTTCCCACATAATATGGTTTTGATGAAAATCATCTTGCAGGGAACAATTCAGAAAAGCTAATGAGTACACAAGGATAAACAGCCAAACTTAGCCATCCCTCTGTATACAGTGCTGCATAACTTGTCAAAGTTTTCATAAACTCATTCTGGTGACATTCAAAACCCTCGAAGCCAAGGACTAACTCTATGTGAAGGTGCTTTATTCAAACTTCAGTGCCCACCATAAGCCATCAGTGAGGTCTGTGTCTGTTAATGCTTCCATAATATTTCCATTTTTCTCAAAAATCTTATTCTATCAAAGGATAATTTATCTTGCCTGAAAGACGACACAGTGATTCAAGTTTAAATATTTTTTTATAACATTTTCCAAACCACACCTTCCCTTTCCCTCGGTCTACTTCTTTTCCTGCTAACATAACATCTGCCATTTAATTAGTTATTTCTTCTCTTAGACTTGATTGCACCCACCCTACTACTGCCCACCCATAAAATTCCTTTAAATGCATGGCAGTTGCCTCTGCAAAGCAATGTTAATTCCTTCTGTCCACCTCCCTCTTCTAATTTCAAATTTTCTCCTTGCCATGGGTTACAACCACCCCGTTTCACAGCTCTTGCTGTTACAAAGACCAGCTCCAATTTTAACTGCTATCAATTATTGATTTAAAGGCAACTAAAACTTAATACACTACTGATGCATTTACTTAAGTCTAAACCAGAAGTGGTCAACTTTGACCCCTAGGAGAGACATTGGTGTTATTTTTATTTTTAGGCCTAAAATCTTAATGAAAAGCAGCTTTGACTACACAGTTGTAACCACCACAATTAAGAGTTCATAAGCAATTCCATTATATAAAGAACACTGAAAAACTTTCATTTGCATTGCAATTATGTTGGGTTTGCATGGCAAGGTCAAAAGAGAATGATAAATACTGACATGGAAACAAGTCTCTGTGAGAAATGCTGAGTACTGCAGTGTGAAATCATTTCACTCAGCCTAGTCAGAATTGAAATCACAGCCTCCACAGCCCTCCAGCAAAGTGGGAAAAGGGTTAAGTTTACACAATTTGTACAGTGCAGGAAGGTAGTGCTGAAAGGAAAAGAAGGATCTCATAAAATCCCCATACACAAAGCTTCATGAAATAGCTTCTCTGCAGAGATTCACAGCAAATTCACAGCACCAGACATCATTAAATGGACTAAATATTAGTTCAAGTGGGGGAGTGAAAGCCATAACTCAACCTTAACTTAGCCGTGACTCCATTTCTCAGCTTTTTAAAATGTTCTCAGACAGAAAACCCCTTCCAAGTTTTTCAGAAGAACACCATGTGCACTGGAAGAGATCCTCAAATTGGTGTTATAATTAACAGGAAAAGCTGAAAGCCATGCAGGCCATTAACAAAAACTGGAAAAGAAGAATGTGATTTAGCAGGAGCTAACAGAACTGTCATCGAAGATCTAAAGAGAAGCAGTTGGCACATTACTGATTTAGACTTTATGCCCAGAAGATTTCCCAAACTTTTTATACATAACTCAAGTATACAACATCCATTTCGTCTTTGCTACAGGAGTTCAGCCACACCTCTCCCTCTCTAGCTCTCTCTAAAACATCAGGGGTAAACACACAAAAAAAAGAAAACTCTGAAATATCCAGTCTGAGAAAAAAGGATGCCATATTGAAACAAGCAAAACCACTGTTAACTTATACCTGGTGAAAGAGGCACAACAGACTAACAGCAAGGCACTGTCCCATTCAGGAGGGGGAAGGCCCCCACAGCACCTGCCCTTCGTCCCAGTGTTGAACACACCACCGCAGTTCAGGCACTCCCTGACTCGTGTCACAACAGAACAAACTGCCTACAAATACAGGAGCACTCATAATTGTAATGAACTTACCAACTGCATTTATGAAAACACAAAATAAAATAGTTTTACATTTGGTAGCATTAAAATCAATGTGGGTCATACAAAGCTGTGTAGGATGTATAGAGCTATAAATATCTGAACTTGGAGAAGGATATAAAAATATGCGTATTTTGAAAAATGAATAAGAATTAAACCCCTACCAGTGGAATAATAAAGAACTGAAACTGATTATTTTGGATGCTTAATCTTAACTCATCTCTTTGTGCAGCTAGAGAAGATGGAGCACAGGAACTTCTAAAGCTCACACACCTGAAGTTTGTTCCTACATCCATTCCAGCCTTGCTCATCCACTGGTTTAAGACAGGAATGGGCTGACCTCGCTGAGCTGGCAGGCTGCGCTCCAAAATCTGCCTGCAGAGAGTGCCCGGTTTTGGTCTACAGCAAGAAAATGCCTTTGGGACCTAACTCAGCCTGGTGTGGGTGTGTGCCACGGGTCACAGTGGGCTCATGGTGCACCCCAGCAGCCCCCTTTCTCCAGGCTAGCCCAGCAGCTCTGTGCTAGCCCAGCCTGCTGCAGCCATGGGACAGCTCCCGGGAGCTGCGCCTCGCCCAGCTCTGGTGATGGGGAGTCTGTGCAAAGGTGAAAACGAAAATGTTTGCCAAAACCCACCCCTGGAGACACACCAAAACAGAGACAGCCCTTAACTCTTTAACAATCACTACAAGCCTTGAGAGCAAATCGACCTCGACCAACACCAGAGCAGAAATATAATGGAAATGCCCATTTTGAATTTCATACACATAGAGGCTGTCAGGGCTTCCTTTCTAATTATTCTCCTTGTTCTCATTAGCTGGTGCACTGCTACTGCCTTGCACAACAAAACCAGAGGAGTTTGTGATAATTAAGTTTTTTTTTTCCAGGAAGTGTTTGATGACACAAAAAAAAAAAAAAAAAAAAAAAAAAAAAAAAAAAAAAAAAGCCAATTCAATATTGTTTTTCTAATTTTCTAAACTGAAGAAACTGTTGATGTTTATTTGAATCAGAAATGTGGGGAAGTTAGAACACCACAAGCATTTGCAATAAAATTCAATCTTCACAAAGGACAAAAGACACAGCCTGTCCGCAAACTTTCCAAAAATACTTTTTTTTCATTGTTTAAGATATAGTGATTAGTTTGTGCTGAAGAGCTGAGTATTTTAAAGTAGTATCATGATTAGATTGCACCTAAATACATATATATAATTTATATACTTAAGGCCTTGATCTTTTGTAAAGAGTTTCAGAGTTTTTTGTGCATCGTTTCCCTGCAGTTACAACTTCAGTTATTTCTTTACATCACCAGCAGATGGGGCTCACTTATAGCTGAAATCACTGTACACTACACAATTTTATATTACAGACACAAATTATGTTGTACACACACATATTTCTACTGCATGAACTTTCATTTTCATGGTATATTTGCACACTTTTCATCTCATGAGAAAAATCCATATTTTTAATTTACTGATACAACTAGTTATGGATTTTTTAACCTTATCTTTAATAACTGCATTAATCTCAGAACTACTTTTACATTGTAAGCCCAGTTTAGATCAAGTTGTAGTAGCAAGAAGAGGGGACCTATTGCTTGATAATTAAAGTGCCAGCTTTCTAACTAGTTACAGGTTTGTGGGAGCTGTGATGGGGACTATCTCTTTGCATGCCTTAGAATCACAGAATGCCTTAAAGCAGGCTGCCTCCAGTTCCAGTGTAATCAACAGCAGCAAAATCAAATGCCCTTTTTTTGGGCAGTGCTTCAATCTATTAAGAAACCTCCAATATTGTTTTGATGTACCAACATCCTTCCCTCCCCTTTTATTTTTTTAAGGTCAAAAAAGGAGGAGTGAAACCTCTTGCTGTACAGCCTGGAAATTCAGTCAGGGAAATGCCCTATTTTTATCACCTACTTTCTCTCTTTCTGAAGGCTTTCCTCGCTACATTATTTTCTCCCCCTTCCCAGTTATACATGAGCAGTAATTCCCCTAGAAAATAACTGAGCTTCCATTTCAGCTATTCAAATTTCTCAGGATGGATTTTGTGAGTGCAGAAGGGCTTTAGCCTGTTCTCTCAGTCCAAGTAAGCAGCACTGGGAACTCTCTGGTTGATGTCAATCAGAAACATACTGTGCTCAGGTTAAGCAGCAGCAGGGACCCTCAACTGCCTATTTGATAGAAAGATTCCATAATGGAAGACAAATAAAGGAGATAAGAATTGCAAAATGCAAGAGAATGACTTTGAGTCTATCAGATGCTCACCACCACAGTGGTGAGAAAATAAAACTAAAGTTAAAACAAATCCAAGTCTATTTCATTATTCATAGTTTAGAGCCATAGACAATATATTTTTAAAATTCTGTGACTTCATCTTTGAAGACTCCAGGGGGCTTATCAGACCTGGCTTCTGCACAGGATAATCCTAATTCTGCATTAAAAACTGTATCTCAGACAAGAACACCTCTGACTACATGGTTTGGCAGCACCCACTTGATTTACATGGTGCCTACTGCTCCATCGATATTTTTCAACAAACATAATCACAAGAGTATCTTTTCAGACAGTGAAATTTCAGACAGTAATTGATTAGTTCTCAAGACTCATCAGATTTTAAATAAAACCTTATGCAGAAAAGAGTCTTTCACACATACCAACACACCGTGACAAAAGTCAGCCCTAAACAAAAAATGTTGTGATGTTTATTTCTCTAACTGGGTGCCTGGACTGAAAATCCCTCAGTCCTCAGACAGGACTCAACAGAAATACACAGAGTTTGCAAAATGTATCACTCGCTAAGGAGTCTGAAAAGCTAATAATACAAATAATTAGGTATTTTTAATATATTAGCCTGCTTCTGCAATATTTTCTTTTAGTGGGTGCTGAATTTGACCCTGATATTTAACCCTGAATTTAATTTCACACTAGCATGCTTCTGAGATAATCTCTGAAACTCTAACTATGGAAAGCAAATTAAGAATTTGTGGTGATGCTTCCAAATTTCTGCCTCTCGCAAAATGTTGTTAGAATTGCCACACTTTTAGAGATCTTTTTTTTTCCTTCTTGATAGTGAAGAGACTTTTCTGGCTGCTGATCTAGGAGGGAGGTGAAGCAGTTTACCTGGGCAGACACTGGTCCCATGGCCCAAGCCCTGCCTACAGGTGGGACTGCACAGCCCCAAGGAGGAGGAACAGGAGCACAGTGGCCCAAAGTCTCCAGGGAGAGGAAGCAGAGAACTGAACAGGCACAGTCTGTCACAAACACCACCCACTCTCAGTCTTGGGCTACAGCTGAGCAGAGGGACAAAAATGGAAAATGAGAAGCTAAACTTCTTAGAGAGAAAAGAAGGGAAATATGGTCCGATCATCCAAAATATAAGAGAAGGAGGGAAGAAAATTATTTACCTCCTGTATAGCCACATCTCCCAGAAGGCTGAAGAAGTAAACACAGCTATTTTCACACAAAGAGAGAACAAGAGCAATGAAGTGCTGGGACTTGTATGAACAAGTAACAGACATCACCATGTACAGTGTTGAAAGATACTCAGAAGCTTCAAGTCACCTGGACTGCACTTGTTTTTTAGACGTTTATATGAACCAGCCCCAGTTTTCCAAATCTTTCAGGCTCTTCCACTATATGACCAAGACCTGGTTTTGTAGGGTAATGTTTGTGCTAATGCTGATTCACACATATTCTGTTTCTCCCAGTAACTCCAGGGTAAGGAGCAGAATGATTTTAAATTAGAAACATGGTCAAAAGTTCCTGTATAATTCCTTGAAAGGCTGATTTCCATCACATTACAACTCAACATAAAAAAAGTGGTTAAAAAGGTTAACAGTGACTGTCTCTTTCACTAGCAACACCATTTTAATTACTACATTGTTATTAGAATGGATTTGGATGGGGAAAAAAAAAAGTTAATTTGCAGCCAGTACAGTAACAGATAGAGAAAGCTGAACACAACCAGTATTTAATATTCAAAATTGTGACTAGCACCAAAACAACTGCTATTGAGCCACTTGAGAAGTTGGGTGAATTCACTCCACTGAACACCTTTGATACATAGCCCAGTTGATTTATTTCTGACTTCAACTACTGAATCCAGCAGCAGAAGTACATTTTTTTTTTCTTTTATGCTCCAGGCTGGCACAAAACAGACCCAAAGGTACATCTTTGAAACATAGTTTTTGTGTGTTACTGGAATATGCCTATATGGTCATTAGAACAAATTGCTCCCAATTTTCATGACATGTATTAACAGTGTGTTTTTCAGCTTTTCCAAGCTGATTCTGTTGGTTCCTTAAGCCTTTGAACAATGTCCTATGAACAATCAAAACCATTGCATACAATGCAATCTGCCACAAATCTTTGTTTCACATATGCATGACCAAGATATTATTTCTGCCTCTAAAGGCTGCAGAGTCCTGGTAGACTGGGTGAGATCCAGGCAGCCCCATCTGTGGCTTTCGGAGTAAGGCTTGTGACCCAAATGCATCTGAAAATGTGTTGTCTTCTGCTGTAACAGCCCTTTGGTAAGGTGACCACCAGGAAAATGTTAAAACACTGCTGCAATCGTTTTACACTGCATTCATAATTTGGCAGTTAAAGCTTTGACATAATTCTTTGAATTTGCTCATTCTTGTGGCTCCAAAATGTGGAAGAGTTTTGGCACATCAAATAAACTGTAGTAGCCTGACCTTGAACATTCATTTATTCTTACAGTACTCCAGCAGCTATAGAGAAACATATTTAAACATAAAGCCCTTCCCTAAAGAGCTTCCATTTGAATGCTTGACAAGACCATGACAAGCAGTAGGAAGGCAGAGGGATCCACACTGGGAAAAGGAAGAGTCACTGTAAATAGGACCACTAGACAAGTTCACTTAGCAAGGGTACACTTTGCAGATTTGTGAGCTTTCCAAGAACTAATTGCTGCTCTTGTAAGTGAAAAAAATAAAAGTGAACACTTAACAGTTTGAAATGGATCTAAATAAATGTGGAGGAAGAAATAATGTTTGATGCAAAGTGTGAAAAGAAAAAGGTCTCAAGGCTCATATAATTTACAGAGGAGGCAAACAAGAATTGACAGGTCACAGAGATAGGCCAGGGCAGAAATGTAAACAGTTCTGGAAAAGCAAGAACAAGCTTCAGCATTTCTCTTGAAGCAGAATCTGAAAGGGTGAAGAAAAAAAAGAGTAAAAAGTTAGTTTCAAGACAACATAATAAAATATTAAAAAGGCAAGTACTGAAATGTGGCATTTGTACTGAACACACTTGGTTGTCAGTGCAAATGCCATAAAGTTTAACATTTTAGTTTGAACAGATGCTTAATTGTATGCACTTAATGAACCATCATAAACCAGGAAGATTCCTGATATGGTTGTAAGCAATGTGTTACACTGCATAATCGCAGGGACAGATACAGGAATCTCAGCCTGATTACAGTGAATGGGGTACAGCAGACACAACTAACCAGAGCTAATAAGGTCCTGATTTTTAAAAAGCCCTTAAAAGTTTAAGCAGGCAAAATCATTTTGTCTGGAAATGACAGCAAAAATCCTACAGTTCAGAAGGCAGCACTGGCCTTCACCAAGGCAAGAAATGGGCCCTGTGTTGCCAGGGATAGTTATGGCACAGCAGAGTGGTGCAGAAAAAGCAGTAACTCTAGAAAGCATTCTCTAATGATGAAGAAATTATTTTTATTTCTATTCCTTTCACAATGTGAATCATAAAAAAGGCTAATGACATTTAGAAAGAGAACTAGAAGATTGTCAGGAAAATGCCCCTTATCACAGATTATATCAAGTTCTTTTCATTTACAGAAGAAATTGGGCACAAAACTCTTTCATTACTGTGAAGTGTCCTTAGTGTCCTCTGAAAATTTCACATTCAAATGTAATGACAAAAAGTATGCACTTGGACTTTATCCATTTTACATACTTATCCCTATCAACTTTTGGACAAAAAGGATCATATCTAAGATTGCGTCTAAGATCATATCTAAAGAAAAAAAAAATAATGGCTCAGAGGCTTATGTCATGGGCTGTAGAATAAGAGAAAGCAAAGGTACAAACAGGCATAGCCCTTATCTGCAACTATCCCTTCAGTAGGAAGCCATCAAGCAGCTAAACACAGTAGAGGAAGGTGTTTTAAATGTGTGGAAGGAAAAACAAGAGAGCCAATAGCTGCTGCAAATAAGAAAATAATGGAAAACACAAAAATCAGCTGCTATCAGGGTATGAAAAAATAGGTACTTGAAAGTCTCAGGGGACTTGAGCCACTGTGCATCACAATACTATTAGTTCTGTGAGCCAGGTGTTAATGAAGTTTCAAGGGCAATGGATGAGTGTAGACATCTCCAGCTCTTTCTTTCCCAAAGCTGTCTGCACTGGTGAAATCAGAACCTGTTCTAGAAGTTCCTGCCATGTCACAGACAGAAAGGCACCTGCCTGCTCTGCCCCTCCCTCGTGCACAGCCCCTGTACCCAGCACTGCTTGTCCTCTCCACACTCCTCCACAGCCAGGAGCCTCCACACACAGCTCTGCTCAGGTGCTTTGTAAGGGAGATGTCTCAGGAGCCAGCCAGGAGGAGAAAGAGTGTGGGCAAGCAGGGACACCAAACACAGCAGTCCCAAAGGCTCCACTGGCCCTCAAAGGTATGTGGAGAACCAGTGGGCTCTGCTCAGCACCCTTTTCCTTCCTCTACTAAAGGACAGGCCATGCCAGGACTCCCAGCTCTGGGGAGGGGGGATGCACCAGGAGCCAAGATATGGGGATACAGAGTAATGCTAAAGCTCAAAGAGTCAACTCACAGGTTTCCAGGACCAGCAGCTATTACTTTTGGCATCACCTAGAAGCTGTTGTGATATCAATATATTGCAAATTGCTGCATGAGGACATTACACAACACCTCTGGGCTCCATCAGCAAGACCTTGATTTTTTTCAACCTCTGTTACAGAAAGTATTAGATTTGTATCGTGAACAGAAGCACTTTATGAATAACTACGTTAATTATCTGAAGAGAAGTTAATCGACAGGTTACACACTATGCTCTCACTGACATTGTTTAATTTTTATGTGCAATATGCATACTAAACAAATCTACAGCTCCCACACCAAACAGCCAGAAATCCAGGAGTCGAAACACAAGATTGCTGAAGTAAGATAATTTCTCATACTTGAGGTTCAGCATCTGTGCATTTTCTGAAATCTTCTATTATTTTTTTTCTTTTCTTTTTTTTTTAAGTAATCCAGCTATGGAAACACAGTTTGTCAAAGGGCTATTGATCTGTATGTACACCCCTCCTCCCACTTAAATGAGCTGCAAGGGGGAGCCGGGGTGCCTGTTAAACCTAAACCACTTACATCTATTTAAAGGTAGCTTGTGACACGCACTTGAAGAAGGGCTGCTCTGCATGTTCCCCGGCCCGCAGCTCCTTGATGCTCCCGGCCATGCTGCAGGAGGCATCCAATCAGAGCGGCTGCCACTGAGGCCAGGGAGGCGGCCGGGAGTTTGATTTTCTATTCCAGCAGCAGTGCAGGGGATGTAAGGAAGCGAGTGTGTACGGCACGAATAATGAGTTGTACTAATTCACAGAAATTCACTTTTTTCCCTGTCACATACTGCTCCTTTTTCTATAGACCAAGACTTTGAAAGTTCATTTTTATGTGTCATTTACTTCCCCAGGGTGTAGAGCCTGCTAAAAATATCACCATTTCTTCTCCTCTGATAACAGATTATTTATGCAAAGGCAGAATAATTATTCTTGACATACTGGAAGACTCCCTCTGCTCCTCCCAACTACCCCCAGCTAAGGTAGTTTTAAATGATACCTTCATGAAATACAGCAAAGGTCAATATTATCAACTAAAGCTCAACATTGAACATGAGTCTTCCGAACTCAGGATGCTGGAAGGCTTGTTAAAGGAAGAAAATTATTTTGCAGTTGTATAGGACATTTGATGTGAAAGCATGAAGGGAACACAACTGGGACAATGAGGTTTCTGTAACCAGTTACCCCATTCAACCCTGAAGAAAATGAAATAAGATCTGTATGGTGTAGAAATACAGTAGCAATTAAATTAGGCAGAAATATATGTGGGGGAAATCCTGACAACTGGCATCAAGAGGTTAACTCTTCTTTTCTTTTTAATCAGTAACTAGTTCTGTCATCTTTTGGTTCAGTGCAAAATCTCCCCAGAGAAGCGCCTCGATTCTTTGAATGTCCATAAGGCAATTAGGTTTTACATTTTTAAAACTGAAGGGTTTTACAGGATGAGCCAATTTATATGTTTCCATAATAAGAAAAGACTCAGGGCTACTGAAGTATCTATTTCAAAATGGCTTAGGTGGTACATTATTGAATCCTACAAAGCCAAGGGGCTTCCAGGTCCCAGAGTCTTTAACAGTCATTTTGAAAGAACTACCCGGGCAGAATACAGAACATCTTCATTTCTGGAAACCTGTAAAGCAGATATTTGCTATATGGGATTCCTTCAACATGGGCAGTACAGAGTACTGTGAAGAGAGGCCCTGGCTTGAACACAGGAACCCAGAGGTGGAAAGGCGTTCCCACAGCACTGGGTGGTTATATTTCTTTGCTCAAGAGCTTTTTTATTGTCTCAATAAATGCTGGTCAAGTCCCAGTCATAAAAAACAA
This sequence comes from Vidua macroura, assembly GCF_024509145.1. NCBI lineage: Eukaryota > Metazoa > Chordata > Aves > Passeriformes > Viduidae > Vidua > Vidua macroura. Next base: position 10,106,105 of record NC_071581.1, read on the forward strand.
TTGGGTGGATATAGCTCTGAGCAAAAATGGGTGATAGCTTTCAAACTGGAATAGTGTAACAGCTCTATCTACCAATTAAAGCCATTCAGTGAACAAATCTGATGATTAACTGGATATGTAATTAAGCCTTTATTATTAGTCTAATTGGATGGTTAGGGGAATTATTAAAGCTGTTAAGATTCTGTATAGCAAGCGGACTGTGCAGTACAGGCAATATGAAATTCAGCTCATTACAAGCAAGGCCAAATGAACATATTTGAGTGGAAATTTGAGACAGCTGCATGCAAGTCTTTCAAAACAAACCCAAACAAACCTTAAAGTCATGAGTTCAGCTCAGCAGAGATAATGCCCCACTCAAAGATGCATGGCAATAAGCCAAGCACAGACCCATTTCCAGGGGGCTAAGGAGAGGGGGATCTTCTCTTGTGATGCTGGCTAAGGCATCTCCCTTTCCCTCAACTCCCATTCCCTTCATTCCTGACACCAGGATCAGGAGGACACTTTACAACAGAGGCATCTGACCAGCCAGGGAGCTGGAATAGAACTCCTGAAGTGTTATGAGGAACAGAAGCCTGTTGATTCTGTAAGGAACTTGGCGCTCCAAAATCTGGTCTTGGGAACTTAATAAGAGGGAAGGAATGTGCAGAGCACTGCATAGCAAAACACTGAGACTTCTGTGAGCACTTTGTCCATGTTCCACCTGTCCCAGTCAAAGTCTGCAGTCAGCAGCAGTAACATGCCAAGCTGAGAGTTGGAACCAGGCCTTTCATGTCTCTTACCAACAGCAAAAGTCACTCATCCTCACCTATCCTTACCAAAAAAATTAATAACAGACAAACGAATATGGGAATTGCCAGGCTTTCCTGGTGACTGAGAAGGCAATTTAAATAGCAAGAAGGCAAGAGGAATGATGGTTTTTGAAGAGTTATCTCCATTGGCTGGCACAGTTTGTGCCAAGAGAAGCCCCTCAGTCCTGTGTATCAGCAGCCCAAACACACAGCAAAATTCTAAAGACAACAGAGATATAGACACCTCTTCTGCCTGCTATTAACGTCAGTGGAGAACCTCACCACCACACTCCAGTTGCAATCAAACTGTTTTAAAACTGCCAAAAGCAAGATGACACATCATCACAATGCTGTTGCACGCATCCAGAATGTATCTAATTCTCCATGGAAACCAGTGATAGATCTGATATGCCTGAACACTCTGGATAAGAGAAATCTTGTAAGTGACTATAAAAATTATACAAAATGTTACAGAACTCCCAGTGTGTGTTTTGAGTCTGATTTAAGTTCTTCTCTTCCCCGGTATGAGCTACACACTATTGCTGCTATGAACAAATTTCATTCATGGGTAGTTTCCTCAACTCAAAACCATATAACAAATTCTGTTCCGTGTGACAAAGTCTGGTATGGACCAGGCACCCACCTCCAATTAAATAAACATAAGCAAAGGAAAACAACATATGATTCTATTACTTCAAAAACTTGTTTTTTAGAGCAACACAAAGAAACTAAAATATATGGTAGCCACAAATAAAGTAGCATAAAGAGCATATGCTAACATTAATAGCTGAAATCTACAGATTCCATTTTATCCATTTATCTATACATGTGAGATTAGTTTTGTGCTGGTAAAGATCTCTTAAACCAAAATAAAGTAGCAATGCGTAAATAATTTAAAATAAAAGGGCATGTTTGATTAAAAAAACAACAAAATTTCAGTTTCTCTTTGCTATATAGAATTGTAAGGCTAAAGATCTTAAAAGAAAACGCCTTCTCTTGTCTGTTAAATTACACCACTTTCTACTTTCAGATGTCAAAATGTTTCCTTATTCTGTAGGGTATTATGTCACTGTTTAATTAATAACCAAATAAACTAAAAAAAATCATTTCACAATTTGAAATAATTTACTTCATGGACTTAAAAACACCCTAAGAACAAATAATTTAAAGATTTTCTCAAAAACTCCGTTGTAGTGCAATTTGAGTTTTTGTATTCAATTTGACATAAACATAATTAAATCTTCCACTTTGAAACCAGAATCCTGTGATGAAAGAAAATGTGGAAGGAAGGAGTTCATTACAGAAAGGCACTCAGTCACAAAGAGATACATTAAGAGAACACATATTAGAAAGGACCTTGGAGTAGCTGCAGTTAGAAGAACGAATCAAGAGAATGTGCTTGCAGGACAACATGGATAAAGAATTGTTTAAACAGAGAGAAACCCTAAAGTATCTCATACAGTCATCTAAATAACATGACACAAAGTTCTTCAAAGGTATGTTCCTCCTGTTGTCCTCGATAAAACTTGGTGCACACAAAAGAGGTGCAAAGACCATACTGCACACAGCCTTGAACAGGGGAGAGCTCATCTGGGCCAGATCTCCAGATGTACCTTGTGTTACCAATTTTCCCAGAAAACATTGGAAAAAATATCTCCTCCAACTTATTGCAATGTTTCAATTTTATTTATTTTTCCAGTAGTTAAACATTTCATGTTTATAAAATCCTTTGAAGTTTACATAAAATAAGCAATAGACTTGTGTGAAAACCACTGTCACAATGTTAATTATAAGCAGGCACTGAGCTATTCCACAAACAAAATTGTTTGTAGTTCTTTTAGGCTCTGACAGGAAAATTGTAGGCTGATGAAAACCAGTTGGTAGCTCATAATCCCTTATTCCAAAAACTGGGTGTACATATCTGTACTGGTGTGTCTTCACAGACCACAGTGCCTCTGCCTGCAGCAAACTGCCAAAATTGAACCTTAAACAGCTCAGAGAAAAACACCATCTTGTAGAATGAAAAAAAAACAAAGGAAAACCAAACAAACCAACCAATGTCACTAATATTTACATTTTGGTGGTAATTCATCCTCTCTGGGTTGAGGCGAGTGTTTCTGAGGTCAGCCTTCCAGGGCATTAAAGCAAATAGGAAGACTTACTTATATTTTCATAAGTTGCCACATAAACCTCATGAGAAGAAAAAAAAAAAAAGAAAAATCCAAGACCATTGGAAAAATAAAATACCACTGGTATCAAGATGGCATTGCGACTTACTGAATTTATTGCAACATCCTTCAAGAAAAGGTGAATCAAATCTGCTATTTCACTTCTTTCTTCTCCTGGAAGAAAAATGAAGACCTGTCATTCATCAAAGTAGCTACTGTATTTTAAAGGAAAGTAGAAAAAAATCCTACCAAAAATATCCCAAAGCAAGAAACTTTTTGAGTGTCATCAGGAGTATTTTCCAAGGATCATACTCCCCTTTAATACAAAGCACAGACAATATATTTGTTTAACAACAGAAGCCACCCCTTGGCATCCTTGCACAGAAAGGGCTCTGCAGTGCCTGGTTTGAGGACAAGCCCACACTCTCCAAGCTGAGCAAGGGCCCACAGGCACGGATAGCTGTGTGCTCCCAGATCCAGAAAGGATTTTGCACTGAGCTGCTGTAAGCAGCACCCATACATCATGGACAAGCCTGGGTGAGTTTCTTCTGCCCCTCTATCCAACAGAATATAAGGGACTGAGACTCCTTAGTAAACAACAGGTTAATTAATTCTTATCATCATCATTTGGGAAGCAAGGATTTTAAATTCCATTGTGCATATTTTGGCTTAAACCTGATTTGCAATATTACACACAATCTTTCTGAACTGGAAAATAATTGCATAAAAAATAATATCATATCTTCAATGAGTTAATAAAATTTAATTCTCAATAGAGTCTCTAAAAATACATTCAGTGATGCAAATATCCATGGCAAATAAAGCATACAGAACCAAAATTTCTAAGGCTGTGCAAAATATCAGGCAGGGTACAGGGCCAGCTGAAGAATGTCATTCATTAAAATATATATGTGAAAATTCCTTGTCCCAAAGGCTTCTCATAGCACTTCTAATTTTGTTAAAGTTAAAAGAGATTTCATTCATCTCAAGTTTTGGAAGAAAGCTGTAGATGGAAGCAGTGCCTTAAGAGAAAAAGAAAGAAAATATATTAAAAACCTATTTTCATCCATTCATACTAATTCTAATTCATCTTTTTCCACACAGGAGCCTTGGAAAATCCAAGAACAAAGAGTGACATCCTTCCACTGTATATTGTTCTGCTTCGCTTCCTATGTATAGGTATGGTCTTTAACTGATTCCAAACCTGTTCCTTTAATTATTCCCAATAAAGCCTAATTTCAAAGTTTTGCTGTAATGCTTTGAGAACTACATAAAATGTCTTTTTCAAGCAACTTGCCTGTATTTGTCCCTTTACACTGCAAGGACAGCACCAGTCATTATTGTCAGATATACTGGGCTCAAAAATAGAAGTATCTCAAGTACACAAAATAAAGTTATTTCATCAACGCACACGGTTTCCGATTTTCCGCGAAGTCTGACCCGCACAGTGTGATACAGAAAAAGGTATTAATATTTGAACTCCAAAATGACAAAATGAGACCTGTCTGAATGAAATCCTCTCTTTGGTAACAATGCTTTGAGAGTATAAAGAAACAGGATAGACATTGGGAAATTTTGCTACTTGGTATGCAAGAGCAAGGCATTCCTCAAAAAGCCTTCCTTAAAACCATCAAAAAGTTTAACCAGAGAAAAAGTAAAATTTCCTTCTCTGTTAATTTTACCTGCTTGACTAGTGGGCTAGTAGAAGTTTTTATATTTGGAAATCACTACTTGCAGTAGTAAAAAAATCATAAATCTTACAGAGCTATGAAAAGGTTGGACGAGACACAATAAACTAACAAGTATCCTGAGGCACTGAAGGTCTGGAACACTGACAAGAGCTGCTTCTAAGATCAATCCCTTTATACAGTCCAGTGTCTGTGCAGGACAAATATCAGAGTTCCCAGCTTCTTATTCTTCCCCAAAAAGGATGAGAAAGTGGGTAGTGAGAAAGTAAATTCAAGCCTGAAACAGGAATGCATAATTCTTAAAATAAAATAACACTTTAAAAACTGAAGACAAAATTGATTTTTTAATAAAAGAACAGAATTACAAAACAAAAAATGTGAAATATTCATCTATTTTAGCTGTCCCTCAAATATATTTAGAGAGCTGCTTCCCCCTACACCCAAAAAATAGGTAGCAATCACTGTAGTAAAAGATGAAAATACAACTACTGAAATAAAATTATGTTGTTGAGATACTATTAGATCCATTCTAAGAATGTTCATTAGAACATTCTTCACATAAGGGAGAAGCTTCTTCAAAAAACACATATGGGTGAATGATGTGCTATAAAAATCCTAGAAGACCATATGTCAATAGGAAATACATCTACGTGTAACATTCAGCTTGAGCTTCTATCAGCCAGAGTTTAGAAACAAGGTAATTGAGAACTGCTGTATGGACAATACCATCTATGATTTTGAGTGGCTAGAGCAGATCCTTTCAGCTTACAAGAAATTATTGCTGGTATACACCAACATAGGGAGGCTACGCAGAAAAGTGTCAGTGTTCAGGACATCCAAGAGTCTCTCATAAAACTAAAAACAGATGTGGAATTACTAAAAATCCAGATATGGCTTCTAATCACTAGATTTACATCTAAATTTGTATCATCATTTGTAAAATGGTGATAAATTAGTGGTCCTTGCCTTAGATACCTCCTGGGAGTTGTGACCTACATTGTCAGGGCCAGCAAAGCCTCCTGATGTCATGTGTCTGCTGGTAGCTGAAAAGTCTCACCTCACAACCCTAAAATCAAGAACAAAACTAGCAGCCAGAGCAAGACAGAAGAGGGAGATGACAATCTAACCAGCTTAGAGATATTTTGCAGAGAAGAAACTGAAAAACCTTTTCCAAAATAGCACAATTGAATGCTGGCAGTTGTGGAAAGCTAAAGGTAGGGTTTTCTACCATGCCTCTGGTTTGACTATGTCATTCTCATCCCACCCTCTGCATCCAGCAGTCTTCCCAATAATTTTCTTCTCAGGCTGAACTCTGGAAGGAATTGTACTTCACCCTTTCTTTCCAGTGTCTTCACTGAGTAAAACTAGAGAAGTCTCTGCCCTTGTCTCTCTTCCATATCATTTTACAACCCAATAGCATCTGACAGCCATTCCTGCAAGAACATGTCAGTGGAATCTCTGAGATGAGCACATTATTAATTAGACCAAACCATAATAACCCTCTGGAAGACAGTTCAAGAATTTGGGCCAAACCTTTTCAGCTCTTACTTGCCATTTATTAATTCAAATATTCAGCCAATATGTCAGACACTGAAAACAGTCTTCAAGAAAAGATGTGTACTGAAAAGTTTCTGTTCTGCAGTGTGAGGTGAATACTTAGGAGGAGCTGTTGGAATAAATAGCTATAATTCTGGCAACATGCAAAAGTGTTTCTGCTTTGCTGGCATGGATTTGTAAATCATGTGTTTATTGCAGTTGTTACTGACACGTGAACAGCTCTCAGGATAAACATTTCTGTAGGAGTGTGGTCTTCAAGCCTTTTACTGTGAAAGAAAGACTTGCAAGGTCAACTGTAGAGCAAGGGCAGAACCAGCAGCTCCAGGCAGAGGCATCAAGCTGCAGTATGAGTGGTTCACATGCAGGACTCCAAGGAAACTCTGAAAACAGTGGGTCAAAGGAGAAAAAGGAAGAAGCATTACAACATCAGCTGGGTCATGGTCTTAGCAGCTGAGCAGCAAGAGATACGTGAGGAGTGCTGTGAATGAGAGGGGGGAAAAGCCACAACAAAACACACAAAAAACAAGCTTTCTGTCAGCTCTTGAATATGGTCTCAAACCCATCAGTGGCTTGTGACTTATTTTTAAAGAATGAGCTAAATGTGCTTAGCAACCACAAGCACCAAACACAGCACTGAAAGGTCAAGAAACATGGCATAAAAATAATAATCTAAATGCAAAGGGCAAATTCTCACTTGTGGTTTTTCTGCTGAACAGACCTACCCCTTAATCAAAACAGTTCAAATAAACGTACAGATTAGCCTTGATTATCCAGTCTCAATTTATTTGAAATTCCAGGATAACCAGGATATATTGCCTTACTTATTCACTGAAACTATTTTTACTAAGAAATCTATTTTCCTTAAAGATTTTTTAAAATGTGGTATGCAAAAGCAAAACAGAAGTTGGAGATATCCTCTAGTGTTTAGCAATGATATTACTTAATATTTCTACATAATGATTTCCAGATCTGTGTCAATGTGCTTAGAGAAAGGCAGTGAAGGGCAGAAATATGTGATGTGAGAAACATGCCCAATATGTGATGTGATGTGAGAAACATGCCCAAGGTCAAACAGAGGACCCAGGTCTCCTAATTTTAAGCGTGGTGTTGAGTAGATCATGTCTAAGCTGTGCAAGGGAGGACAAAATCTTCAAATGAGCACAGAACAAGCTGGGTTCAAGCCCAAGACAAGAGCAGCACCTTCTCCTGTGTGAGGCAGCACGGTGCCCCTGGGGTCAGTGCTGTGCTGGCTCCCCTGTGCTGATCTGGGGCTGGATCTACATGGCACCATGCAGACACAGAATGCTGGGAGCCCTCCCAGTCACCCTGCATCAAACCACGCTGATGGTCCCTGCCTCCTTGCTACCCAACAGAGCCATTGCCTGCATTGTTCACACAGCTACAGCAGCTACTAACCATGGGCAGCACTCAAAATATGAAACAAGCACCCCTAAGAGCCTCCATTTGGAAAACCTAAGCTAAATAGGTTAATTTTTAATAAATTACTAAATACTTCATTCTTGATGACTTCCACACTCACTTATTAGTTCAGCAACACTTACAGCAGATATTTCAATCCACAGGGAGCTTTACGCCCTGCAAATTTGTGTTTTTTTAGGTTTTGGTCATCTTCCTCCCAAGCCTTTGAGGTTAAACAGCTTAAGTGCAGCTGTTAATCATCTCCCTTGATGAAGTTAATGAGTACATCACACCCTCATCTGAATCCTACCTATTGGGAAGGAATCCAAAACTGCACTTAATTTAAGGCTGCCAGTGTAAAACTACCAGATTTCAGACTCATGTTAAAGTTCATGTTTCTGTACTCAATCTTTGCCTTTCTATGTTCTTAATTTTTGCTACGCAGTTATCTGTGCAGATATGAGCTACCTGAATAAATCTGCAAGGCTCCTTCCACATACAGAATTATATTCCTCCTAAACCTCTATCCTTTCCAGGGAGAACTTAATCCATTTATATAATTTATCCTTACTTGTAAATCCAAAAATACCTGACTTCTGGTTACATATTTAGTTGTGAGCTCAGAAAGCAGACAGTCCTTTCACAAGAGTCTGAAAATACGCCAGAAATAATAAATAAACAAATACTTTTTTTTTTTTTTTTAATTCGGAAACAGCTTAAAGGAATTTAAATTGACTTGGAAGTATAAAATTAATTTCATTGTAATATTAGGGCTAAATAAAAATTTAAATTGTTTGCATTATGAAGCAGGTATAAAATATGTGCATTAATTACATATCACAGCAGCTTGATTCTCAATTATAATTTGATAGCCATATTAAAACAGGGGGTTTATCACACAGGTAAACAAAAATCAGTTTTGAAACCATAATCTGTAAACATAAATGCACACAAAGCTGTCTATGGTATGATCCAAATTATTGTTATTTGTGTGGGAGGGCCAGTGAGGGTGTTTTCACAGGCAAGACACACATGTTGTGTGCTTGCATAAACCTCACATCGTACAGTCATGGCCCTCATATCTGTTACCACATTTCATTTGGTGACAGGAATGGGTACATACTTGTAACAAACAGATTTGGAAGCCCTGGGGTTTTTTGTTAATTTATAAATCTTGTTACATGAGGTCGGAATTCCTCAAACATATAATGTTCATAAAACTAAACAGATTCATATGTCGTACTTTGATGACCTGATTAAGTGCCAGAGCTCACATACAAACACAGACACAACCAAAATGAAGATAAGGTAGATTCTTTTGTCAAAGATGTATTTGAGATTAATGGCAAGCTGACAGACTGAATGGGTTCCACTCCACAGAGGCAATTACTGCAGTAGGTAAAGCAAGTGATAAAGATTTATTTAGTACAAGGCTGATATTCATTAATCTCTTAAAACCCCACATTAAGGTTGTTTAAAGTACTGTAGCTCTTCTCTGGAAAGGTCTGTTGAATCTATGACAGAAAAGGCAGACCTGCATAAATGCAGTGCAGGTCTCCACAGACTATGACATTTCTATACCTCCACAGGGAGGCAAGTATTTTAGATTAGTTTGGTTAGCACTGCAGATGCAGCATGCTGATTTACTAAACTCTGATGCAAGTTCCAAAAATAATTAGCTTATCAAAGATCCACTTTCCTTCCTCTCTTTTATTAGTGTGCTAAATATGGCATTGTTGCAAGGAAATCATTTCGCAAGTGTTCAAACACTAAGCACAGACTTGTCAAAACTGAATCCTTTTAAAAAAAGCTCATTTTCAGTGCTTTCTTCTTTTAAAAGATATTCATATTACATGACTATCTAAACAAATGTCATTCAGCTGTGTAACTCCTTCCATGCTATTAGGAAAAAAAAGGAATTAGTAAGTGTTTCTGAAAGTCAAGTTATTTTATTGATCCAACATCATCAGAGCCAGTAAAAACCCAAACAATTAAACAGACACATGGCACACAAGCGTTTCATGAACCAGCTTTGAGGTGCCACGTAAGAAACTTGTTGAATGGAGAAGAAGCTAAAATTTTGTACTTCAGTGGTAAATTTTCTTTGTTACAGATATTCATTTAGGAGGGCGTTTTTTTTCCCAAGGAAAAAAAAAAAATATCATTTTGATTTGTCATACAGAAAATACTCCCTTTGAAATAGGTTAGTTCCTTCAGTGTGAGAGCAAGAGTTGTTTTTCAACATATCAGTAAGAAAGAATATTGTTTCAAAAACCACAGTCAAGGTTCCAGTTACTACTGGTGTGCATATAAATAATCAGCAAGACACCCACTGCCCCTCCTAATTTTTTATCTTCAGAAAGCATATTAAAATGATTTATTTCTAGCCTGCTACTCATAGTGAATGCAAGTCAACCTCTCCTTACCTTGCCAGTGACAGGGATATCAACAGAACCCCAGGTACCAACTCCCTAGTGAACTGTGCCTGGGGCAAAATCAGCTGCAATAATTCCAGCAACTGGAAATAAAAAGGAATGTTAACAGTAGAAGCTAATCCAGCACACATTGAAGTTACATGAACGGCTTACACTATGTAGATAAAAATAAAAATCACCAATGCTAAATGCAAAAATATATTCCATGAGACCACACAAAAACAGTGAAACATATTTTAATCAACTTCAATTAGAAGGTATTTCAAGCCTGTATTAAAACTTTCTTAAACTAGTACAATCATGCAGAAATGGAATCATAAAAAACAGATTTGCACATAAAAGGAAAGCAAGTCAGCAGGTGCCATCTTCATTTCAATAGTAATATATTAAACAATTTTTGTTACTGCTTTTTTGTGGTATTTTTTCAATAATTTTTCATACTGTAGGGTTGCTTAACCCAAGTTAGCACAAAAATAGTAGGGTTGGCCCACTGTTTCTCTAGCATTTTTTCACCCACACACTTCCTTATTTCTTCCCTGCTCTCCCTTTCTCTATGTGGCCTCTACAGTTTCGTATCTTCATTGAAATGCCTTCCAGAAATGCCTTTGTGCTGACAGAGTTGCCTTTTCCAAAAGAGCAAAATTCTCCAGAGACTGGGGTTTCCAGATCTGAATGCTTAATTTCATATTCCAGCCCAGCGAGGGCAAGGATTCAAAAATACTGGATCAGGTGATCAAACTACAAGGGCTAGTTTTGTTGAAATATTCCCTTATTTTCCAATGCTGTTTCAATATTAACATCTATCAAAATATTTTGAAGAGCTGTATTAACATTTCATAAGCCTACTATCCAGTCTATGAGTAAATCTACCCACAGAACTCTGTGCCAGTTATTAAATAAAACTAAAAATAAAGAATATTTTTCTCATGGTAAATATCTATTTTCCAAAATAATAATAAAACCCAACAACTCACAACACTTAAATCATAAAACAAGCAAGCCCCATTGAAACACCACAACTTCTGCCCTTCTAAAACCAAACCCAAGATCTCCATACTTTGCCCATCAAACAGCAGCAAGTAACCACCAGTGTCTTTTATCCCAGTTATTATTTGCTTTCCTTTCCTTGCCTATGAGATAAGCAAACTACTTTTTCAATATACAAAATTATAAAAACACAAGAAACAAACAAACAAACAAAAAAAAACAACAACAACAACAACAAAAAAACTTAAATCATTTTGCTATGAACTTAAAGGGAAAAAATATCTTTGCATCAAATACATCACACCAGTGTTATTGCAACTTCAGTTTGCATTCAGCTTGGAGTAGTTTTAATAATGATTTTTCCTCAAATCCTCTATGCTGATTCTCATATTTGAAAGGTGTCTTTATTAGTGTCCAGGCCAAAATCTAGAAACCTATTTATCTGGCTGAACCAGGCTTATATAAAGGTCTCTAACAGGCAAAATATTTCCTCCTCTTTCAGGTTATTAAGTGCTCAAGTATGGAATATTTCCATAGAAGGAGAATTCTGTCTTTCATGTCCTCTATCTTCAATTTCAAACTGTCTCAAATAAAATGATCATATAAATGTAATTTCATAAAATAATTTCATACTATGGGATTGTTACCAATTCACAAAACCTGTTGTTGTCTGTAACCTGCTTGTCAGTAGCAAACAATGCATGTAAAATTTTCAGTCGTCATTGACTTTTAACAAACAATATAAAACCAAATTTCCTAGGCAGTAAGTTACTGGTCTGCACAACTTGGGTCTCTTTCAATACCTGCCTTTTCAATACCAATCACAGAGCCCCTTCATTACTTGAAATATCTTCAATACCATAATTGAGTAATTATTATTATTATTATTATTATTATTATTATTATTATTCTCCCCAGCATCTCTGCACTAATGAGTTTGTCCTTGTGAAGGCTCTCCTCTGGTTCAGGATGGATGAGTTTCATAGGAAAGGTGTTGAAAGGGATTGCCATGGAATGCACACAGGTGGTTTGGCTTTGCTCTCTTTGGGGTTGTAAGATACAGGAATGAGACTGGGATGGTGGAATCCTGAGCTCTCTGGCCACTTCCTCCCCCTGAGCCGAGCAGAGCCCTTGTCCCCCAAGCCCAGGGCCTGCTGATGCAGGACAGGAGGTGCACAGCAAGGCCAAAGGGGCTGCACTGCAGCTCCTGTGTGCAGAGCAGTGTTTAAGCTTGGCTAACAAGGAAGGACTCTGGATCTAGGCTATCTGCACATGAGTACAGAGCAAAGAGCAAAACATTGATACAAAGACAATACCTTAATCATCCTTGTGGCCCTTCACTGGACTCTGTCCAGCAGCTCTGTGTCTCTCTTGCCTTCTCTACTGGCTAACACAAGAAGGGGAGAATTCATGATGCTGGAAAAGTTGTTACAACAATTTAAACCATGGTCATGTTACTCATAAAAGGTGAAATCACCTGTGAATTTATTCATATTCATCAAGAGTGCTTGCCAAACCACAGCACCAGACAATCATTTTTTCTATGTGAACCAAATCATTTACAGAAAAGCTATTTTAAACACTGCTTATAAGAATTTCCAATATTTTCATGTCCCAATACCTCTCAAGTCAGGCTCCCTCAGTGCCCTTAGTCAAATGATATCAGCCTCAGAATGAGAGAAAGATTTTAACAAATACATTTTAGAAATCTCAAAGTGATTAAAGTAGTTTTTCTATGCATAGTAATGAGGTGGTTTTCAGGTTTGCTCTTAAAGGGCTCAAAGCAAGTTTGAAGATGTGATCTCAGAGCTAAAAGTGACATGCTCACTGGAAAGCTGGTAGTGTCCCCTTTATGCAGAAGTCTAATGTTTCTGACAGAGTGGATTTTAAAATACCTGGCATTAATCTCATCATTATCACTAAAACTGACCTAGTCTTCAAGCCAAGGTACTCAAGTTAGAAATTCCACTTAGGGAAAGTGGAAAATATTTACTAGAAGGGGGATTTAAAATTTTTGTTATCAAACAAAAATTATTCATTTACAGGCAGAACTAAAGGTTAAGAATAATTCTAAACAACAACAGCAAAGTCATCTCTCACTAAAGACACCAAAAGTATTTGAGTGTCATTTTTCCCTGTGGCTGTGTAATTAGCACTATTTGTCTGCTACAAAGGTGTTAAGAATTATTTAGAGAGAAGTATCATTGTGCAACTGTAAATAAAATATGCTCAGTCCAAAGATTCAAAGGAATTGCAAAAATTCAGGTTCCTTAGGATAAGCTATACCTTCTCGGTATAATTTTTGGTATCCTATATTTAAAATGGATTTCTTGAAATTGCTGAAAAATTGAAATAAGAAAAACCAAAGCAAGAAAAATCTAAAAGATCCTAAAAAAAACAGGACAATCACAGGCTTTTAGGTCTAGCTGTCAAGGTCAACTGATATCATTAGACTTACATGAATGAGTTACAGTAGGGAAATCATGTTAGGAAATATGGGTCAAGTCATCATGCAGTAATAAAGCTGTTACCTCCAGACTCAGTTTTTGAAATATTCTTTAAAATCTGTCATGGTTTAGTATTTCTAATATTGCAGTCATAATTGAACAATGAAGTATGCCAATGTTTATAAAGGGCCACTTAAATATTTATTTTGATGTTTTAAAGAAAAACCCAAACAAACAAAAACAGTCCCCCCCCCCGCAAAAAAATCTCAACATACAAATTCAAAAAATTCTCAATTCAGTCCACATCTACTTTGTCCCTGAGCATGTCCAAGCAGAAAAATAGAAAAAAAAATATATACACATAGATGAAAGTATATCATGTATGACATACTTAGGATGTATGAAACATTTAGGGTAAAGAGTTTCTTAAATGTTTGTGTGGGTACAGTGTAGAGCTGGAATGATAAGATCACTACAATAAAAACAAAAGATCAAACAGACAAAAAGAATAAATCCCATGTAAATAGGAATTACAGTGCCAAATTCAGACAAGGTGGCAAAGTGACATAATCAAGTAGATAGAGCACTAAATCTAGGGCACTCTGTTACTACCATCACAAGCTCAGTCTAAAAATTAGGTTGCAACATTCTCAAATGTATATTCTCATTTACAGTTTAGGGAGGCATTTTCAAAGCACTCGGTGTTGGCGTAACTACTCCCACTGAAGTCACAAGGACCTTAACAATTGATTTCTAAGGAAGCAGGGTTAGGCTGAGCCCTTTTGAAATCCCACTGTAAATGATTTACATGGAGAGAATTGGAGCTTCTATGGCATCCTTAGGATTATAAGCACCTCCAAGGGCTTGGAAAAAAATGAATGATTAGATACAATGTGCTCAGTGTACACCGAGTAAGAGCTCACAGAAACCCTTGGACATTCAAACCTGCTTAGCTAAGAAGAAAGCGTGCATATAAACTACCCCCCATTTTTAATAACTGCTGCTCACATGAGCAAACTGGTAGTTAAAGATTATCAAAAGACAGCTACAGAGGGACAGCCAAGAGCTCTATACGCCATCCCCACAGATCTTCATTCCCTCCTGCCTATTCCCAGCTCAAACACGCCTTGGCCCCCATTGAAAATTCAAGCTTTAGCTTCTTTTGTCCCCTCTCAGCCCTGCATGGGGTGACAGAGCAGAACTGCCTGCAGAGGCAGGACAGGGGACAGGCAAACATCCCTGGGAGGAGGACAGGACAAAATACACTCATGCACTGTATGGCCTGGCCACAGCGTGGGTTTAATAGGGATGCAGCCCCCGCTTAAATGTACACAAAGATCCTGGATACTCCAAAATTAGGTATCAGAAATGCTGACAAATTCAGTGAATCACACCAATCAGCTGAGTAGGTTTACCTGTTTTTTGTATGATTTTATTTTTGTACTTTTGAAGATGTGTCAAATGTTAAGATTTTTTAGTTTAGTATGAAAGTATACACAAAATTGGTTTATATGTTGCTCAAATTTAGGCCCTGAAATAGTAGTTTGATCTCTTTTTCAGAAGTTAAATACAATGGAAGCCATTTAAATGAATAATGCATTTTTTTAATGGAACAGAAAAGTAATATAAGTGGGGCATGTTAATTCCCAGGCATGTGAAATTTATTGTCACTTAGGTGCCCACTGGGAATAATTTATGCATCCTCGATTAAGAAAATATTTTTAATTTGCATTTGCATATTTTACTCATTACAACTAACCTTGACACAGTCCTTTTTCGAGGTGCCATGCCCTTAGGTGGGAGTTTACAAAATGCCCACTTACCAGGAAGAAATAATGAAACAAAGGTGCACACTTGTTTTCTAAGGAGAAAAATAATGCGTGTCTGGACAATAAACACCCTTGGCTTGCAATGGTCTTTGCTTTTGTGTACTACAGTTAGAACTGGGTTAGAATTTATTCTTCCTTCTTTAAAGGAGACATTTATTCAAGACCTTGAAATCAAGCTAATGCAAGGATAGTATGGTAAATTCCAACACAAAGTGACAACTTAAAAAAGAAAATCAGAAAATCATAAGGGTCAAGCAGAGAGAGAAAAAACTGGCACTAAAACTAATCTCTCCATCATCTGCCATTACAATAACATATACACACCAGTGAACAGTTCATGGAAAAGCATTTGGTCTTCACAGCTTTCTTCTGACAGTTCTGACAGCCACTCTTAAAATTCTTGTCTCTAAAACTTTCAGAAGCACTTATATTAATTTAAAAATAAAAGTCTGAAAAAGGCCAATGGGTAACAAACACCTGTCCCTTCCCCATCTGGGCTCTGCTCCTCTCCAGGTAAGAACACTGCTGCAAGCTGTCTTCTGGGAAGTAATGGCATCCAATTTCAAATATGCAAGGAGGTCCTGCACATCCACAAACATTCCTGAATTATCTCACATAGTGGCATCCATACACAGCTTTCTAAAAGAAATTAGCCCTATTTAACCATCACAATTAAAAAAAAAAAAAAAAAAAAAGTAGGAAAAAACTGCCTACTACCTGGAGATGAAATTCCTGGCCACCTCCAAGTTCACAAGTCCACATTCTATTTTTCTTTTACTATGAATTTCCTACAGAAAGAGGCTGTGATTAAACATCTGCTACATTCTTAGGACTAGATCAAATGTGTTATCATTTTGCAGGCTCACAGAATAACTGTACTAGACCAAAATGAAGCTCTGCAATTGACATCATTTATGAGACCTTCACTCTCAAGAAAACCTGTCAGTTTAACAGCTTATTTCATGGAGGGCTGCAGTTTTCAGAACTCCTTACAAGAAACACAGCTGAAATGTCATGTAGGTTTCAAATATGATTGAATTCATCTTGATTACCAGAAGGCGTTGGCAATTGTGTTGGTTACAGGGTGAATGGTAGAACACCATTTAATTTCCAGGCTGCAATCAGACCCATGCTGGTATACTCCAGTGAACACAAGACCCCACCATAGCTGCTACAGATGAGCCTGTCATTTACTGGGTGAGATTACAGGAGTCAGGACTGACTTTCAGCAAATTAACTAGAACCTCACAAATACCTCATGCAATACATTTAAAAACAAAGTTGAAGAGCATCATTCAGAGGTGTCTGAGAATTACCTAAAGAGCACATGCTGGCCCCGCTAGGATGCTGTAGTTTCATTGCCATAGCGTGACTCAGAAAATCCACTTTACTGTCCTCACAGCTGTATTCTCACAATCATAACTTGTGTGAACTGCAGCTAGCCCAAACTTTTTCTTAACCTCCCCATAGGCCACATGTCCCTTTCTGAATTCATTTCATACTGAAGTTCATGAACAGCATAGTGTTTCTCCCAGTGCTGGGTCAGCTGCTCAGATCCCAAAAGGAGCTGTGTGGCACAGACTTCTACTGAGTCTGAGCCTAACTATCCTAGAGCCACAGAATGGTGTGGGTTGGAAAGGACCTTAAAGCTTATCCAGCGCCACCTCCTGCCATGGGCAGGAACACCTTCCACTATCCCAGGGTACTCCAAGCCCTGTCCAACCTGGCCTTGGACACTGCCAGGGATGGGGCAGCCATAGCTTCTCTGGGAATCTGTGTCCAGCCCTCATTGGGAAGAATTTCTTCCCAACGTCTAATCTGTGCACCTCTATAGTTAGTTTGGCTGGATATATTAAGATGAGAAATAGCCAGGGGTCTTCATTAGAGGCAAACAGCTGCTTCTTTGCAAGACACCTTTCAACCGAAATATGACAGTGCCTTGGGAATGCCTCTGCTTGAACTACAGATTCTCAGTTGCAGTTTAGGAACTAAAAGGCTCTGCAGAGTTAATTGGCTGTTTAGAGGTGGAATTGTGGAGCAAAATGTTCTTTGCTTCTTGTGTACAACAGTAGAGATGGTGTAAAGGCCTTATTTCCTTATTTGTCTGTATGTCTGTATGTCTTATACATACATTGCTGTGGGTCAAAGCTTGCTTTGTTTATCCATAGAATTTTTCAGTTTCCTATAACACATACCTAGCCAGGACTTCTTGTTACATTTGTAATAAATACTTAAAATAGAAGGAAGAAATAGATATTAGATGTACTACCAAGCCATTTATAAAGGAAAACAAAGCCAGGTCAAAGCAAGAAAAGAGCTCATATGGGATCAAAGGCATCTCTGCTTTTACCTGACAGGTTCCCCACACTGCAAAAGGGTAACTGCTCATATGTCACAGATGCACACCTGAGATGGCAAGGAGTGAAAAAAGCGACTAAAAGAGGGTGTGATAATCAAATACTATCCTTAAAATGGATGTCCCTAAATAAATGGATATCCCTATAGCTGCTACACACAAAGCTATCCTTAGGAGTGCAGCGCAGAGTTTAAAACAAGCATTTTCTCAATAAAAACTCACATATTACACCACTTCTGCTCTAGGGTGAAGTCATGCTTCCCTCTCCCCCAGCATACCTCTTATAGCATGTCCATGTGCTACAAAAATCTGATATTCTAAAGGAGAACAATTTCATAAGATCACTGGAAATACCACCAATAGAAGAGTATTGTTGAAAACATATTGTACATATTATTTCATAGGAATAACAAAAATCCAGGAATCATGCCTGATTTTTTACACACAGAGACAGAAAACATAGAGCTTTTGCTGAATCATGGTGCTTGATTCTTAGAAGTCCCTTTTAAAGAGGGACTCTTTCTAAACATGTGCAGCTTAACCTTATTTCTGAAGTTCCATATTTCTCTATATCACTCTTAGAGTACTAAACAGCTTAACTAGAATCAAAATAAAATGTGCAGTATTTTCCACCTCTCTGAAAGACTGAAGGATTCAAAACACTTTCATTTTCATGTATTCAAAAAAGGAAGACTTGAAATATTTACCTATGTTTACTATTTTCAAAAGATGATTTCCTGAAAAATATATTAAATAGAAAAGTAAGTTAATGATGATGAACAATAACAGAAGTACATTTGTAAATTTTTCACCAAAAAGAAAAAAATATTTTGTAAACTGAGCTAAGGAAAGAAGAAAAGAAGCCCACTTTTTGGCTGGAATAGAGTAAATTTTCTTCACAGCTGGTTTAGTGCTTGTGTTTTGGATTTAGTATGAGAATAATATTGATAACACACTGATGTTTTAGTTGCTGCTAAGTTGTGTTTGCTCCAAAACAAGGAGTTCTCAGTTTCTCGTGCTCTGCTATGGAACAGGTACACAAAAAGCTGGGAGGGAGCATGTTCAGGACAGGTGATCCAAAATGGCCAAAGGATATTTACTACCATAGAACATCATGCCCAGTATATAAATCAGGTGCAGTTGACTGGAAGGGACCAGCTGCCCCTTGCCCCAAGAGCTGCTGCACAGCCACAAAACACCCATGACGCCCCTCAGGGCCCCCCAGCAGCATTCCCAAAGTGCCCTGCCCAGTCCTCCGTGCCCACTTCTCCTCGCACTCAGCTTGCCCCGGAGCAGAGGGGGCACAGCTCCGTGTCTGCCTGATTGGAGCTGGCAGCCAATTCACCCTCGTAGGAATGAAAATGGAATTATAAATTTGTTTAGAAACCTCTTTGAAACCATTTATGAGTACTGTAAATGCCACAGTGAATTTTAAAACTACAAAAACTTTCATCGGCCACAGCCCAAAAAGTTGCTTTTTTAACATTTTGAGCTAATTCTCACACAGACTCAGACAACAAACTGAAAGCACAGGGTCTATTTCTTCTAATTAATGATTTATAAATTCTGATGTCCCAGACAACTTAACTTCATCTTTTCTTGTACCTCCCAAAAAAATCATCTCACCTGCTGAGAGGAAAAGTTAAATATTTCATCAATTTCAGTACTGGTTTCAGTAAAGATTCCTTAATAATAGAATTATTTTAACTATTCATTCTCTTTT
Source organism: Vidua macroura (assembly GCF_024509145.1). Lineage (NCBI taxonomy): Eukaryota > Metazoa > Chordata > Aves > Passeriformes > Viduidae > Vidua > Vidua macroura. The sequence goes on from NC_071581.1 coordinate 10,125,502, forward strand.
GAATTAATCTACTGAATTAAAAAAATAATACCTGAATAACTCAATTTTGAGTATATAATTTTACTGTGTTTTAAGTAACTGAAATCTTTACTGACATTTTCTTGCTGCTCTCTGTATGTGGACACATTGTTTATAAATTGGTTCGCTACAAATCTACAGGGAACTTTTGCAGGGAACCTAAATGAAAGGGACAACACTGATACCGGCCCATCCCCTTTCCCAGGAAAGTGGGTGGGAATCCAACAACAGTGCAGGACTGGTCCTGCCTCAGCCAGGAATTTAAAGTGTCAATACTGCAAACAGTTTTTATGAGAAACAAAAGATTTTAAATTGTTTAAGGAGTCACAAGCACTTTAGCATTGCTACTGCCAGCCTTTTAGGTGCTAAAACAATCTGGACTCAGTCTTTGGTACATGTTACATCATTTGGGAGATTTGGAACTAAGCTTCAGCATTGCATATAGCATAATATTAAATCACACACAATGCACTACAAGCAATCCTCTGCTGGCCCAATCTACTAAAATGATTTATTCACAGAAAGTTTAACTGTACAGCAGGGAGACTGAAGCACATTTGCACCTTCACAAAGAACCCTTGTCAAGCAAGTCACCAGTATAAATGCCATTTGGGCAGCTTTAGACCAGAGTGAGATTTAGAGGTTTGAAATAAACCCACCTTCTTTCAATATGAAAGGACAACCAACATTTTATATGGAAAGGATGAAGTTTCTTATGCACAAACATATAAATACATTTTATGGCAGTCACCTAACAAAAAAAAAAAAAGAAACCCTACCAGCATTAAATAACAGACCTGCCATAATGCAACCTGTTGTTACTCCTTGGAGTGATTAAAATACGGCTTCACCATGCTGAAGTGTCTCTCCTCCCCCTCACACCAGCAAACCCTTTCTTCTTCTGCATTTGTTATACATTCTCATTGTTATTATCTGTCTAGCTGTCCATCCTTAGATTGGAATCTGCTTAGAACAGGCACTTTTCCTTCTTGACCATTCAATAAGCACTGCAGTTGGTGATACCATGGACAAATATTAAATGAAACTCTCTGAAAAGAGACAACTGTAAGAGGGAATTCTATTGTGTAAAACAACCGTTCCCACAGAAGAGAGCTAAGGTACTTAACTGAATTAGTTTTTACTCAAAAGACTATTCAAAATATTGAAACATTTCTCTGTACATTGTTTGCTTGTATGGAAATATACACAGGGAAATTTTAGGGGCCTCATGCTGACCAATTTTTGGAAGAACAAACTTCTGTTGATATTTTAAGAGGAATTGTGACTATTTTGGGATGTTTAATCAGTGCCTTTAAAAATCATCAGAAATGGTAGTTGAGTTGGCTTAAAGAGCTGATTATGGAGAAAGGGGAAGATTTGTAAGCAAAACTGCATTTCATCTTGCACAGGGAGCAATGCATGAATGAAAAACGGGGTCTACAGACTGACAGGATCTCTAGAGCACCTGCATTCTGCCCTGTTGGAAATTTAAGTAACCTTGCAGCATGAAGTAACTCTGAAATTAGAAGCTATTAGAAAATACTTCCTATATTATTTATGTTATTACTTGCAACTTCATCTTTTCTGATAGAGGATTTCCATCTAGTTTCATAAAATCTGACAGAAAAATTATTTTTGAGAAGCTTCACTTAAGTGGAAAAGCAATCCCACAATTAAAAACCTCATGGAATAATTTTTAAAAATTACATGAGTTGTATTCAGGTACAGCTGTGAAAAGGGTATGTGCAATTTGCTGCAAAGATCCACTCAAACCCCCTCCAATCCTGTACCCTTTTGCCCTCAGCATCCACCTTCTCCCCTGTTGAAATCAAGAATGCAGAGTGGATATTGAAATTAACTAGTACAGTAAGTGAACTGCAGAATTAGTACCAGTCTAGCAAATTAAACAAGGGAATAACCTAAATTTTTTTCCATTTTCCTTTTTTTTATTTCCAACAAATTAGAGGGCTCCAGTAGATTTTATCAAATACTGAGCTCCCCACTCTCTTTCTCAAACTGTATAAATGCCTTGAACTCCCAAAAGAACATCACCATTCCTTAGCCCCATGTAGTTCTCTTTCATTTACCCACTTCCACAGCACCATTTTCAAAGACTTATTTTAGCCAAAGGGAACAAAAGTGGAAATCCTGAAAGGACATCTGCAGATTTTTCCAGAATTTTTACTCTGCCCCCTCCACCAACTGTCCACAAGACCTCAACTCCCCACTGGGATATCCTTTATGGATGACTCCTGAGGCACTTAAAGATTAAAACAAAGGATGAGCCTCACAAGTCTTACACTGCAATGCTGGCCACAATAGTTTAGTCACCCTCTCTGAACACAAAAAAGGAGCCCAGCCTCACCTTTGAAGTTGTAAGCCTTAGTCAAATTCCAGAAAACAACAGCCAGACATGACTATATATTATATAATTTATTTTGTGAACTACACAGAGACGCACATACACTTCATGACCGGACACAAGCGTGTATCATAGGTATCACCTACCAGGTTGAAAGTGTTTTCTTTAAAATGTAGTACTAAACCAAACAAAATTTACAAATTTCCTCATGGAACAATACTAAACATTTATAAAAATAAGGAAAATGTCTCTTTAATACATAAGCCATTCAAAATTGGGCCCCAAGTGTTGTGCGAGGCGAACTACAATAGAGCGCCTGCAGGCTGCTTCAGAACTGCACAGGCACTGAATGCAAAAAAGAACCACAGTGCTTCCACGGTGGCATCAGTTCCAATTTAAGCACAATAATAGGGCAGAGCACAGTATTCTGCACTTGCATCACAAAAGGAAAAGGCCAGCAATCTCAAATTTTGTGTACAATCCCTAAAACAGATGCTAAAAATCCACAACAAAACCCTATGATCCTATTTTACGCTAAGTTCACCTCACACAAATTACAAATACCTACTTTACATATGTAACTGATTAATTCACTGCAAATCTTGCTTCCCTATAATATAAATTTTCTTTGCTTTCAAGTAACTTATAATTTCCACTCCCATGGCACAATTTAACCTAAATAAATCCATTCAGGTATGCTCCTCTCATCAGTTATTTTGCAGAATAGTAAATTCTAACTATGTATTATGGGGTGAATTTTGTACATAGATATGGCATTAGTGACACAAATGGGCCAGTTTTGGTGATGAATTTGTTCTGGTGACCTGAAAGCTCTACTCACAGTCTCCTTCTCCAGGAATAAGACCATAGCTGTGCCACCAACTGAGCCCAACCAGGTACCTTTAGAAGAGGCCATCACTGGGACCTGCTCTGTTTTGATGATGCTGACACACAAGAGTATGGCCCCCCAGAGTACTCTGCTCATGTAAAAGAAGAAGATTTAGAAAGATGACAAATCTAACTGATCCTATCAAGCTGATCCTATCAAGCTGATCCTAAAATAGCTTGCTAAGTCATAAAAATGCAAATCTTGCCAAGCTGGTGAGACTAATAAATAATAGAACATCTTTTACCAAGTCTAAGCTGTGACAGACAAAAGCAAGTAAGGTTTTGTTGGGGTTTTTGGTTTTGGTTATTTATATCTGCATAAAAGGTCATCTTTGTGAAAGAAGAGGCAGAGATGATTCTAAAGACGGAAGCAAGGAGACCACTGGAAACAGAAGACCAGGAAGACAACTGATGAGATAAAGCCTAATGAAAGCCTCTGATCATTAATCTGCAAAGATCCCAGTACCTTGTTTTGCAACACCTTCTAAGAAAAAAAAACATTTCAGTGACATGTTATCTGACTGAAACATATTAGCCCATGGGATGTTATCTTGATATAGCCATAAATGTGTTCATGTGGTTTCTAAAGCTAAAAAAAAAAGGGATCAGGACTATTTAGTCTAAGGACTCAGGTTAAATAGGATGTAGACTTCCACTCAGTAGCACCTCTCCTGAGCTCTCTAGATCTTAGATGTATTAGAACATGTCTCTCAAGAAAATTAGTGTTTAAATCAAGACTTCAAGTGACAGAGAACCTACTGGGGCAAGATATTCCAATGGTTAATTACACTACGTTCATTATGGTACATAGGGCAAAGCTACTCTGCTCAGGAGACATATCAAAGCCACCAGAGGACAGCAACCTCATCTGCTAGTTCCAATTTACTTTATGAAAAAAAAATTCAGGCTAAAAAGACAAGGCATACACACCCTTTCTTAAAGCAGGATGTGGCATACTATATTACACAAATGAGTACAACCTCCTCTTAGCTCCTTAATTATGGCAAACATGTCCATCTCTGTCTAAAATACATACCCATTCCTGTGCAACCCAGTGTGAAGTCTCAAGTTTGAAAATACTCTGAAGTTCATAATTTTTGACTGAGGCAAGGAAGAAGACACAAGCAAATGATTTTCATTCAAAAATATTGAATAGCACACAAAATAATAATCTAATAACTTAATGCAATGCAAGTATTTTGGAGTTGAAACACAGCAGCTTTATAGTAGCATGAGCTGTTTAGGACAAAAATAGATTAATATTTTATCCCAACTGAATTTCATGTGGAATTTTGATAAGAATGTAATTTCCCAAGCTGACTAACAAGCCAGGCCTGTGAGGAGGTGTAACACCCCTTCTCTACATGAAGCAGCCACAAATCTATAGTTACCACACTTGTTAAAGAGTTTGCTTTCATATATCACCCAAAGTCAACACTCCAGCTACCCTCTGACTCCTAACACTGTTTCTTAGCACTATTTATAAGCAGAGTACTCTTCAATATTGTCTTGAGCATCATCTAAATTCTTTGCACAGGACATCTTGCCTGAGGGTCATCCCAGATAACTTCTCATTTTCTAAAATCTGGAAAGATTACAAGAGAATGGCATGTAGGATACACTACAGAAAAAAAACCTTTCAACTGGCTGGGTAAAACATCTATTCAGACTTCTCCATCTCTACTTTATACACATTGTGTTTGCATTAACTAAAGTATTTATTAAGTCAGCTGCATTGTGTTAATAATAGAAGTGGGCCTGTACTGAAAACTTGAGACAAAAAGATATTTTATATACTTCAATCAGAAAAAAACCCACTTCAAACAAAAATGAATACTTATGCAGAACAAATTAAGTGATTCACTCACATCAATAACATCCAAGTAACATATTTACTTCTGAAGCTTGTTTTTAATGGAAATCCACTTTTCTGTCACATGCAAATGGCTTATGTAGAAACACCTATGAAAATAATTTTTAAATTTTATTTCTCTGTAATCATGATATGTGTGCTCCTTGTCTGGAGAACAAAAAAGTTTTAATGTTATGATTACAAATTAATATTTAACCTAATAGAGTACTGCAATTTCTGAGTTCTGAAGCTTTTTTCCACTTAAAAACATTTACAGTGATGTAGTGCACATATTAAGAATGACATAAAAATCACTTCAGTAATATGATGCAAAGCACCATACTAGCATCAAATCACTCCAGTGGATCAATATAATTCAAAGAATTTTTAAGAGGAAAACCTCACAAGGATCATGTAACTGCAATCTTCATCCTATGCATCTGTCAGATAGCCCACAGCTCTTTGCATCAGTTTCTTCTAATCCTCTTCTCACTATTAAAGTTTCCAGACTGTTAATATCCCCTTGATATTCTCTTGGTGTTACCACCCTGGGTTCCCCAGTATTCCTCAGCTCTCTGCAAACCACCACAACCCCAAACAAAACAGCCTCCAACATGTCAACACCAGCACTGCCCCAGTGACCAAGCAAAAGTAACTGCAAGAAAAAAAAAAGTGATTTTTGAGCACATTTCTCAGTGTAATGAGGATTCTGGCAGAGCAGGATGAGCAAGTATGATGGTTTTCTCTAAAGGTGACATCTTAAGTGTGCTGCCACCATTGTGCAACAGGACAGGCCCCTTCCAGCACAGCACAGGCAAGAGATGAGATGTGCTGAAAATCTGGGATGCAAAGGGAAAAAGCTCATCACACATGACTGTACCCGCTGTGAGATGGGGACTGGCTGTGTGCCTGCAGCTGATGGGGAGGGATTTGTAATGCCATGGGAACTGTAATGCACTGGTGCTGAACTGCATTCCAGGGGCTAAAGACATGCAGAGGATGGATAAGCAAACATTACCATGGGGTAACAACACAGACACACTTGTACCACTGGTAACATCTACTGTGTTGAGTGGTGGTTTATAATCAAGAAAAAAACTACAGAGAACAACCCTGTGTGAAAACCCCACATACACAAAACCACCCAGAAAGGGGCAAGGCAAGGCCAACCCGCCTCTGTGGTGGGTTTGAAGAGTATGTTCTGTTTACCTACTCTGTTTTGCACAAGATCTAAACAGGCTGATTTCTTGGCTGGGCAAACACATTGCCAGAAGAATTCTGACCTCATAAAACAGACCCTCATGTATCTGGGATTCTCATGTATGTGGTTTTTCACAGGGAAAAGCAAAAGCATCTTGTATTCTAAATTCAGCCTAGATTTCCTGTATCCAGATAACACATCCCAGGAAAAGCCAGATGCACTTAGTTACATTTTTGTCCTGGTGGTCCTACCGTGTGCAGCAAATCCAGCATAGCTGCAGCATACAACATTTCTGCACACAATCAGCTCATCAGGCGTGATTCCTGCTCACAGCTCTAAACACATGACAAAGTTTTATTCCAAGTTGTGGTAACTGGGACATCAGACTGAGAGCCTCAGTCAGAAACATGAATGGTAAAGCCAGAATTCAGCTTCAGAGTGGGTCTCACATTAAAATGGAAATACTTTTGTGATAGACATATGAAAGCTGAACAGAAACTTGCCTTGTGCATTGGAGATACTTAACACAAATAAAATCATAGCATCCAATAATGACACAATCTGCCACACTTCATATCAATCCTAGACACAATATATACCTGAATATATCATAAACCATAGTAAGCACCATGGCAATAGGCAACTTTGAAAGTTGCTGAACTTCTGAAGAGCACAAAGTATTTGTATTAAATAACAGCTACACATGAAAATCTATTTTAAATAGCATTTTCCATTCTCTTTAGTAAGTTCTCTTTTTCACCAGACAGTAACTATCCCCTATCCTTCTTCCCCCCATAGCCAACAACATAATGAAACAGAAGCCATAATGCTAATTGATAATTTATGAATTCTGCATTAAATACAATTTAAAATCAAACTGATTTCATTCTATCTAATTAAGAAATTTTTATATAGTCCTTTAACAAGTATAAGCTCATAAATCACCTTCCATATAGTACACTGCAGTTACCAATCTAATGAACTGAAAAGAATGTTCAAAAAAACCCCAAACCCAAGATTTGGGCAGATAACACAATAACTCAGAATGCAAAACATTAAAATTATTATTAGGATTACTACCCTCTTAGCAAAATAGAGGTGTCATATCAATTTTGAATTAAATGTCTGTATTCAACAAGAAGCCAAAGTAAACAGGGTTTTTAATTTTAATATGCTTACTTACACCTGCATAATTTTTAAACTTTAAAAATGCCACAAAACAGACATCTCTATAGGAAAAAAAAATAAAAACAAAATAAAAAATCTCCATGGCTCAAACCCAACCATCAGAAAAATTCAAAGAATCAAAAAAACATGCATTTGAATTGCCCCTTTACAAGTGGCCAGTAAGGCACTTTGTGAAAATTACTGGTTTTCAAATGATATTTAAGTCTCACTTAGAGAGGAAAAACTCTTTCAAAGAATAATAGATTTTTTTTTATTCTATCTTCAATGGTCAGATTTCCATAATATGAACTGCTTGATAGTCACTTTCCCTTTAAATTATTTTTTAACCATACAGGCAGTCACATCTGATTTCTGATTCTCCTTACCTTACTTTTCCTTTCAATTACTTCAGTTCTTAATACGAACAATAAGAGTGCTCATTGCATGTCCTCTGTGGGACTCCTGGAACTTAGATACTCAATAGACAGGTGCATAGATAAGGATTCAAAGTCTTTGTTCCACTGTCCAGACAGAATATGTTTAATCTTTTTTCTACCTTTTCTATGCCATTTAAACTTTAACCTAGTAGTAACTTTTACTGCCTTGATTCACAATTCAAAGGTATAAAGATGAAAAGTCCTTGCCTTGGAACGTAGCTTGAAAACTTCATTCTTAGTCTGTATTTCTTTTGAACTTCTTCTTGTGGTTTTTGTCTTTATTTTTCCAGGGTGCCAACTTTACAGTATAGGACTTTCCAAACCTAACAGCAGGGCTACTTGGAAGGAAAAAAAGTAGAGCAAATTTGCCCAGAATCAGCTCACCTTAATGGAAAATATTTAAATTACTGACCAGGGTTGATTAGAGGACAGTGAGTTGATTTTCCTCCCCATCTTCTGAAATATGTTACTAGTGACAGGCTGTTGTATATAATTGCAAACATATACATCAGCCCAGCAAGCATGGGACAAAGAGCCAGTATAAAAATAAAAGAAAAACCATACTCCATACAGCACAAAACATACCACATTTAATCGTACAGAAATAATAAGTTACAGCCACAATCACGGTATATCAGTAATGTAACTGTGTACCTAGAAGAATAAACCTTTTTCAATAGCTGAGATAGATGTTAAAAGCATGGATCTTTCAGAACAGATAAATATACACATTTCTGGAAAACTCCAATCTCTTCCAGGAGCGTGAAAGGTGGTGCTGCCGTATGTCACAGTGGCTCAGCCACGACTCAGTGACCGTGCTGATCCAGTAATGCACCAAGCTGCTGAGTGAGGTGCCAGAGGCACGGGCACACATGCTGACCTGGCACCCTGCTCCAGAGGGACAAGCTACCAACAGAAGGGCAAGACACCAACCAGCTCAGCTTGCCAGAGGTCACCTGTAAGAGCCCATTGCACTACTTCAAACTTCATGTGGGACCTATCCTAACAAATAAAAGGTTTCTCTGATTCTTAAAATGTGCTGCATTTCACCTCTCTCTTGGTTTAGGGAGGAAAAAAAGCAAAGCTAGAAATGGTGTATAACGCCCATTATCTGAACTGCTTTTCAGAGCTAATAGCTGGAAGAGCTTTTGTAGCTCCTTTAGACCTTCCAACAGGACTGTCACTCAGCTATGAAAAGCAGAACTGCCTGCCTCCTGCTCAGGGAAAAACACAGCAAGGCCAGGAGGATGCTCTGTGCCTCCCCCAGCACAGCTCCCTGGAGCCCAATTACCATATCCTGCAGCCAGGAGAGGGGAAGAGCAAGCTGTGTGTCTGGGCATGGGGCTTGCTCAGTGACCACGGGAAAACAAAAACAGCTTTACAGAGCTGAAGCCAAGGGGTCTAGGGTTACTTGGAATAAGACAACCTGCAGAAATAGCAATCCAGGTTAGCTGCAGAGTTTTCCAAGTCCCTAAAACATTTTTCAAAGGTCACACTGGATCATTTTCATCCATACAGCACAAGCAGCATTCATATATTTACTTATTAGGTAAGGATTTTAATGAGTACAAAGGAAAAATACAGTTGTGCCCATTTAGCATCCTTTAATTAATTACTGTCTTTTCATTTCAGGAAATGACATTCTATCCCCCTTCCTTATACATTGTGAAAACTAGCCTAATTATTGCTTAGAAATTTATTAAAACTCTTACTTTGCAAAAACCCCTGAGAGTCAATAAATTGTTTCAAGAAAACATCCATTGCTTATAGAATAGCACATCATTCAAAGTACTTCAGAATTACTAGAGCACTGTTCTTTACTGAAGTTATCTTTGTCAATTAAAGAGAGATCAAATGAATACCCCCTTCAACAAGGTGAAAGCCATCAAAGAGGCAGGATTACAGCATGCAGACTGTCAGGTAGCAATGTGATTACCAACATAAAACCTGAAGCTATAAAAAAACCTTTAAAGTAATTATGTAAAGGATATGCCCTCACACTCTATCATTTAAAAACCATTTAACTCATTATTTAAATTTACTAACAGATGCAAACTCTTTTCAAACACAAAACCGATGTCCATCACTGCATTCTCCATGCCTTGGAAGAAATTTTGATTTTAATTTATTGAGCCATACAAACTTCTGAAGTGCTTTATTCACCATTCAGTCTAGATTTATGACCAGGCAATAAAATTTAAAGGGCATACATATACTGTACTTACCAATTTCTTTCATTAAAAAAGCCATTGTTGAAGAGCTTCCTTTGCTGAAGCATGTGGTATTTGGGGAAGCACCACAGATCTAATAGTATCGCTGGAGAAGTCAGAGGAAATATTCTTGCTACTTCAAAAATGCCAAAGTCTTCAAAAATCCATTTAGAACAATTTAGAGTATGAGTTAACTCTGCCTTCAGCAAGAAGAGCTGAGTCAAAAGTTATAAAGAAAAGGCATGAAAGATCTAGGACAATAACAGACAACTGAGGAATTGCCAAAAACATTAGAGGGAAGGAAAAAAAGGAGGGGTAAAGACTTGACTGTGACCTATAAATTAAACTGCCATGGTTCTTACAAAAACTTGTCAACCAGTTTTATACCTCTTTCTTTCCATTTGTAACTTTTGCTTTGAGTTCTTCATTATTCAAACTCATATACAGTCCATACAGACTGTACAAAAATATGAGGTCTGAATCTTTCTCATTTATAGTTAGTTATAAGATTACCTGAGAAACACAGAAGCTTATTCAAGAGTATTGAATGAATTCTGGAAAATGTCCACAGACACATTTTCAATGCTCTAGGAGGTCTGTAAAGAAGGCCTGACAAGTTTTAAGTTCTTCTGTCTATTTGATCCATAACTGAAAATTTATGAAGTATGTTAAGGCTATTCTTCCCTGGTTTTCCTGCTTGATTTACTGGTGATTCACTTTCAAATTTAAGACTTTAACAAAAAATACTTCTGTCTCAAATATTACCCAAAGACATGCTTAGATATCTTATGCACAGATACAAGTCAAGGAAATCCACAAAATTCAGATTTTTGAATCTCTTATTCCCTTTGGTATATTCAGTATTCCTTTTTGTTATGCTGATGCTGGCACCAATTCTTTAATTTTCCAGCTTTCACACTCTGCTCCAGACCCCCTCAAATTCTAATAAAAAAGAAAAAGGATCATCTGTGACAAGTCTTACAGGAATTCTTTACTTCATAAAGAAATCATAAAAGAAATAAACCTATTTTAAAACCTCATTGGATTTTTTTTACTTGGTTACAGGGGATAAAAAAAAAGAAAAAAACTTCCATTAAGTGAGTTTCCATGCCATTTTTGATTCCTTTCCCCGATTCTCTTGGCAGGAGAGAAAATCTGCATGTTCTCTCCATGCTGTGAGTCACTCAAGTAACAGTCTTGTGTAAGGAAATTCTGAACAGTGTAGAAATTTTAAAGTGCATGTATCTAGTAGTAAACTGAAAGAAGGCAGTCCTAAAATATAAATATTAATTTGTATTTAGAGCCAGACTTGCCTATGTATCCTTTTTTTTTTAAATAAATATGCTTTTATTTGGTAGCCTTGAGACAGTCAGGAATCACTGTGTTACAATCAAAGAGTACATGTTTTATCTACCAAGAAGTTAAACAGATTTCAGTGCAAGTGTTCAACACATTGAAAAAAATGCTTCCTTCACCCTTCTCATGGAAGGAAGGGAAAATTCTAATCAGTAGATTTCCCCCCATATTCATCAAATCCCAGACACTAATTATATCTCAAGCACAAGCATGGTGCCTGGAATAAAGAGCAAACCTTAAGTGGCATTGATTATTTAGTAAAGCAGGATACAGATACAGGTACCCTACAGTTGACAAAACTGTCATCAGTGATATTGAGTCTCTAAATTGCTTCCAACAGGTTCTTGGTCATTCTAGCTTCACCTATGACTTTCCATGGTTTTTGCTGCTACAGATAATAAATTCACAAAACATCCCAGCTGGATCAAGGAAATCAGCCCATGTCCTGTACTCTTGATTCACAGACAGATATTTAGCCCTTTAAAACCTATCCTCAGAGGTTCAGCAGAATCACAGCTGCCCTGTAAATTTACAACAGCGTTTTCTTTGCATCATGTTAGTACACAGGGCAAAAGTGTTACTCAGGGCTTAAGGTGTTGAACAGCAATGCATACAAAAAAAAGAGAAAGACTGGCTTCCCACTTAAAGTAACACTGAGACAGCCAGACAGTGACCAGCTTAGTTTCTAAATCTCTTTCTCCAAAAACAGCTTCACTAAACCTAGAGGACATAAAAGAAATGAAAACCATATCTTAACCTCCAGCTGATTTGCAATCCCTTTGCATGCAGCAAAATGCTGCAGGTAGTTACGACAGCCCTTCAAGGACAATCATCAGCATTTACCAGTGTGCTGAAATAAGTTCAAAAAAAAGAGATGCCATTACAGAAGATCATGAAGCCCTCTAAAAGAGACTGCAAATACAGTACTGTTAACCTGGTTAAATTGAGCAAGAATTGTACATAGAGACACTTCAATCTCCTCAGAAGGAATCACTGACCTGTAAAATTGCAGCGCTGGAAATGATACCTTCTGGTGTCCTCTTTTCTTTGGTGATATATGCAACAAACCCAGTTAAAATTCTGTAGGCTTTAAAATATTAGCTTGTCATAATATACCACAATCTGTGAAATGCAAACTGTGGCAAGGCAAAAAAAAAAAAAAAACCAACTTTATGTCAAGCATCTCCTGCTGCACACTAACTCCTGGAATAGGCAGGCCCTTTGGGCTGAAGTTGTAACCCTTTATATATATATATGTATATATGTTCTTATGTCTTTAATAAATGATGAAACCAGGTGAAAGTGTTGTTGCCATTAGCTGTGGCCACCCTTCCTTATCCTACTCTTGATGTAACAGCACAAGAGTAACCAACAGAGTCAGGCCCTCGTCCCTGTGTAGGAGCGACGTGAGTTTGTATTCCCAACCACGTCCTCCCATCAGACATCGAGGCAGAGCTTCCCTTAAACAAAAACATAGCACTGGTCAGCAGGGCTCCCTGGTGACAAAGAAGTTTTTAATCGAGTCATTTCAGCTGTGTTTTCCTGACTCATGAAAGCTGAAGCTTCATGGGAGGAACTCTGCTCCATGCTACGGTGGATGTACCCTGAGTAACAGCTACTACAAGTATATTGAGCAGAGGAATGAAAAGAAAAAGTCAAAGGCAAAGGACAGACATCCTCGCCTTGGACAGCTTCTGATGGGTGGCATTCAAACAAAGCATATGGAAAATTGTAGAACAGTTGTGCAGAGGTTATAAAATTATGCCTGAAATTAAATTTCTCCACTACTACAAAATGATAGTCCCAAAGAACCCTACTGATTGCTGTTTCTGAACCTAATGGTAGAAGGCAGCAACTTTTATTCTCTTGGTTAACGTGATCAATGTGTTTAATGCTTCTTAAAGTTTATGAATTGTAGCTGCTCTTGGAGTAATGCCAGATTGGTCAGTGTGGGTGAGCTGGAAGGGATGGAGAGAGTTTGCTAAGATTTTCACTTGTATTTCATAGACTAGTTAAAATAATTTTATAGCTCAGCAAGGTTTTACGATAAAATATTTGATACATCTGAAACTAGAGAAAAATAAACAGCATTTGCACCCAACTCTGGACAGCTTCTAAAAGGCTTCTAGAGTGGCATTCAGATAGAGCTGCATTATCTCTATTTCTAATTTATTTTTGCAGGAAGTACCGGTGAGCATCCATTTTCAGGATTTATATGTCCTGTTAAGTGAACTGCTCTGTGTCAGTGTCTTCTGAATCCCTTGAATGACACTGTATGTTCAGAAGTATGTAAAAGGCATACAGATTATAGAATCTGTGCCAAGACAAAATTTCTCTTTGTACATAGAATAATTTCTGTTTGGCTCAATGTCCTCTTCTAAGGTTGAAGCTGACAGAAGTTCAGTGCCACCTAGATCTAAGTAGACTCAACAGGGTGTTGGACTAGGTTCCTTTTATTAATAAATAAGTAAATAAAAGCAAACCAAAAAGCCTTCTTCAAGCCCTGTATTTTCTCTATCTGAAACCCATTAACTTAATCTGTATTTTTAAAAAGTAAAATAGAAAATTAACAGGAATTGAACAGGAATTCTTCCAAGCATCATCTCCTTTATGAAAGATATTAATTTAAAACTTAATGCTGCATACAGAAAACATTTGTACCATATCTCAGGCTGTATTGGTGATTATTTCCAGGTTCAATTTAAAGTGTAACTATGAGTGTATAACTAGTGTTTTAACTTGGGGGTCCAGCACCTCTCTCTAGCTAGAAAGTCAATATTTGGGCACATGTTGACACTGTCAGCAGAAAGCCCAGTGCTGGCCATGTCAGCCTGAAACAAAACCTGGAATCTTCAGCAGCAGCCCACATGGCAACAGCCCATTACATTCCTCAGGTGAGGCATGCAAAGTAAGAGCTTCCTGCTTTGCAGAGAATTATCTGGGTATGAAGCTACAATATTGGTGCAAAACAGATTTCTGAAGAGTAAAGAACACATGCAGAGTGCCCATCAAGCTACAGAAAGCTCTTGCACACATAAACCAAAGAACAAAAGATTTGTCTTGACCATACTACCTACATCACTTTGAACACTACAGAGCAGTTGTTTGAACAGAAACTTGGTACTTGACATTTCCTGAAACTATCCCCAGGAGGAGCTTCCGATTTCTAGAAAACAAACATAAGCAATAGTCAGCAGCACTTATTAGTGTAGCTCCCAAATGTTAACAAACTTACACTCTTCTGTAACAGAAAAGTTGTCAAACTTTCATTTCTGGCTAGTATTAAGTGCAAACCTTTAATAGAGAAAATCAGCCTGCTGCTTCATTAGTTGAGGAAAAATATAAATAATTACTTCTGCATTTCTAGGCATGCTTACTACTAGGTAAATCCCAGAGGTTTTAAACCATCACTTAAGCAAGCCAGCTCTATAAAACCTGCCCTGTCTACTTTGCACACCAATTAGGCACCAAACATCAAGGTTATTTACTTTATAGCTGAGGCTCAGCTGCTTCTGTCATGGATGAAGGACACGCTGTGTATGGGCTCACACAGCTGCATTATTCCATTCTCTTAAAGCATAAAGAGACTTCAGCCACCTTAGCCCAGCAGGCTTTCTTGCCATTCCACACAAGAGCCAAGAATTCCAACAGCCAGTGCTCTCGGAGATAGCCTAAAGGAGGTTCAGACAGCACAAGGAAAAGGAACATAGGAGTCAAAACCACGACACCTCAAATCTGGTACCACATCTATCTCCTCCAAAACTCCTTTGACCTCTACCTGCTTAGTTCAAAATGGTAGAGTCAAGTTAAATGTTAGTTTGGGTTTTTTTTCCTGAAAGATAAATGAAAAATATTTAAAAATTCAAGGTTCTTCTCAGAAAATTAGTTTTCATTTTAGGCGGCTGGATTTATAGAGGATGATATTATTTGGGTTTGTTGTTTTTTTTTTTTAATTTGGACTTTGTTCTTTACCTTGTCACATAGTCATGATCTGAAATGCTGAGGACAGAAATACTTCACAAATTTCTTTTTACTAATTAACAAGAAGAAAATGCTGTAAAGAAGGTTCTACCTTGAAATATGTAATTCTTTAAAACTAAGAAAAAAGTGTATGGACAGACAGCAGTGAGAATAAAGCTGAAGTTAAAGAAATATTCTAAAACTTCTAGAGTCCTGAAAACATAAAACAATCAGAGATCATAGAATACTAGAAGTATAGATAAAAAACACAGTGTAAAATCTTAAGCAAAGAGGACGAAGAAAGGTAAAAGATCAAAAACAAAGTTGAGCTCAAAGCAGACACCCAGCATAAAGAATAAAAATTTTAGAGTTTATGTAAGAGTTAGTAAATGTTCTTCTGAAGAAATGTTTTGGAACTTTAAGGAAGGTTTGTTCATTTAGTAGAAACCTTTTATATGTTACTCCATTATTAAGAATTATCAAAGGAATCACAGCAAAAACTATCTTCTTCTAAGTTGAAAATTCATCTCCCATAGTACGTCCTTTAAAATTAGTACAACTTCAAGTCCTTTTGTGAAATTTGAGAAAGATAAGCCTGAAAATAATATTGTATATCCTCTATTACATAAAAAAATAAACAGGACATATTTATATCTACTTTCTGTCTAACCAACTTAAGAGACACTGCAGGACCTGAACGAACTCAGCTTTGCAATTTTATTGAAAAACACTGAAAGAAGTTAAAGAAACTAAGAAAACTTCACAATAAAAACTAGTTTCATACAATAAAAAACAACTTGTGTTTAACTTCAAATGCTCTCCCTTGATCTTTGCATTAGAACCATCACACTTCAGTATAGGTGCTAATGTTTATCACTTTGGTTAGTGAGCTGCAGAATGCAAATAGATTATCTTAAATGTGAAACACAGCTCTGAGCTCTAAGCCCAGTTACTTGGGATGTGATGAAGAGCAAAGCTGAACTTCAAGAGTACTGGGCAGAGGCCTCTGCACTCACCATACAGGACAGCAACCTGAACTCTGCTTTAATTTCCACTAGCTGCCATTCACTGCTGCTGATAATGATGAATAAGGGAAGAACAAGGCCTGTGGAAATGGTGCTTAGCTCTTCCACACCTACATTCCCCTACACAAACAAGGAGAGCATGCTACCTGCTATATTACTTGATAAAATGTCTCAAGGAGTCTCTTTGGTTGTCACCATGCTACAGTGCAGCATGATTCCTCAGACTTTCCTTAGGTGACAAGTAATTTCAATCATGGAGCTCAGTTCAGACCCAAGCAAACCCCCTTCCTCTGAAGCAGCAACCAAACCTTCCCATGGACAACTGAGCCACCACTGCCCCACACCACTGAAGTACAGCCACTGACCAAGGCAGTCACAGCTTTGCTGCCCAGCTCCCAAAGGATGAGGCACCTCCACTGCTGGAGACCCAGCAAAGCTCCCAAGTTCTGCTGCCTTGCTTTAAACACAGCACCACAAACAGGGCGCAGAGACTCAAAATCAACTGTGCATTTCTGTATTTATTTAAAGAGCCTTTGAATAATAATCAAGAACGTCCAAAGCAGCAAGCCTACAAAATTCTTCAGCAAATGTTGGAATTATCAGTACAATGAAGAGCTCAAGATCCGCTGGCACTGCACCCTTATAACAGGCTGTAACACACGCTTCAGCAGTGTGCAGTGACCTGCACATCACTCCATATTGTACAGAAGTCATTTAATGAGGCACATACACCTGCACTACATCGCAGAATGGTTATAATGCTTAGGGAAGTGCAATGTCAAATTTAAGTATTTTGCAATTAAGGTGTCTGCTAAATCACTTTAATTCCAATAATTGTTCAAAACATCTTTCCTGCCATTCTCAAAGGAGGACTGATATTTCCCATCACCCAGCAAAAAAAAACCAAAACAAAACAAAAAAACCAAAAAATATAAAAACACAAACAAACAAACAAAAAAACCCCTCAAAGCTAAAGCAAGACAATGCACCAAAAAGTCGAGTTATGTAGATAGAATCAGAGAAGACTTAAAGCTGTTCATATCTAAGTCTTGTTCATTCTTGTTCATACCCAAAACTACTGCAAGTGCTTGTTAAAAACTTGAGAAAGATAGGTGAACTCTCTCATTTAAGTTCTTGTTGAAAGAACACAACAGAAAGAAGCCAAATGCCCCAAATCATAGTCCATTACCATAAACACAAAGCATTCTCATCTGTGATCTTCTGAATTATAAACAACAGTACAAGCACTGATTGAGAGCACCATCCTGTGCACCAAACCACACAGATTTTAGTAACAGTAACATTGCTGAACTTCCGGCAGTTTTTCTGAGAGCTGTTAAAGAAAAAAGAAGCATTGCTTGCCACCAAGGTGCATAGTAGTTTCTAAATTATTTTCTTGGGATAACTACACACACACCCCTCTCCCAAAACAAAACAAAAAACCAACCATCCACACTCAAAACTCTAAAGACAGTTGAACTCCAAGGATTACAGAATTCCAGATTAGCCGACATTGTACATGTAGGGCGAGGTCCTGCTGTCAGATTTACAAACAAGGGGACGAGCAGGAGAGTGCTGGCTGCTGGAAGGGTACTTCACAAAGCTCATATGCCTCTTCCTTGCAGGGCCCCTCCAAAAAGGTATCTGGTATGGTCCAGAAATCAATTTATAGAAATACTTGAGCCTGTACTGTCAAACGATTGGATGAAATAGAGAAGGAATTAGGCTATAGCTATGCCTGTATCCTATGTGTTTAGCCTGGGGAAAAAGGGGTTTATTCATTTGGGGGGTCTCATGAATGTTTGAATACCAAAAGTTACTGCTGAAAATACCTTGTTCGAAAATACAGTGGCAGCTGTGTGTTCTACATTACAGTGAAAGCTGATGATATTTTAAGTGTAAACGATAATCCCCACAAGTAACAGAGCTCTCTACATTAAAAAGCTTCAGCACGTGTCTCAGCCAGGATTGTGTGTATAACTGGTGGCTGTGGCTGCTGTGGTGAGCACGTGCACACACACACATTGGGATGGTGGGGGAAAAAGAGCTAATAATTGGGTCCTACTGATTCATTGTATGAACTTTTCCAACCTTGAGCAAGATCTCCACAGGAGATACTCACCACAGAGCCAGATCTGTGGACTTCTGCACCACAAAAGTAGTGGTTCTTTGCTGCTTAACAGAACTCAGAGAGATTAAAACAAAGTGCTTCCTCTCTACATGGTCTTTTTAACAAATTGAGGATTTTGCATGTGACAATAGACAGCTAAACCATTTATTTCCTCTTTTTATTTCTTTTGGTAAATTAATAAAATTATTTTAATATTAAAAAACTGTCCTACTTGTGAAAGCAAAGAGTATTCCTGCTTTAGACAACAACTTCTGAGAAAATAACACATGCAATTAGTGAACAAACCATCAGCTATGAATATACTCTCTCCTTACAAAAGAAAAGGAGATTGTCTTGTTTTCTCCTCATACTCACTTGCCAGCACAGCATGTAAAAGCTTTCTCTTCTCAACAGGGTCAAGAAATCTCCCCTTGAAGAAGTTAGTAACCAATACAATGTGTCAGATTTCACAAGATAATTTACCTGGTGTATAAAGCAGCAGAATATGCACTGCAACCCAGCCCTTCTTCAAGTAGGGACATCCACTGGGAGCACTCTGATGTCTTGGGAGAAGGAACCTAAGGCACAGGCAGCCTGACCACAGGGATTCAAAATCTTTGCCTCCCTCAGTTCCTGCAGATGTGCTGAACAATTCTGCTGCTCAGGAAGGTAGGCCGATCTTTATGATTTGATAAAGCAACCTTCTTGTTTCCCCAGACTCATGTGTTTGGGGCTTTTTTACCCTTTAAAGCAAATATTGTTACAAAAACTCAGTAGCCAAGCTTGTAAATTAAAGTTACCATTCTAGGATCCTGCATTCCACAATACACAACTGCTAAATTTCAACAATTTTACTGGAAATAGTCTACCTCCTACAGCTTTTTCTAAGACCAGAGGGTTTTCTGGGCAAGTGGAGAGGATGTGACTAGTTCCTGGTAACATCGTGAAATCTTTCTGTCAGGGAGCTCCAGCATTAAAAAAAATTATTAAAAACTTGAGAAGGAATAAATGAGATTCACAAAAGTAGCACTTTACTTCAGCATACATCAAATTGTTGCTTTGTATGAAAGGATAAAGGCAGTTCTGAAGGCAATGTAACCAACAAAAGCAAAACACAGTGGCAACTAGTAAAATTTGTTTCACAGAAAAATTAGAAACTAAGTTTCTGGACTTGTTCTGTTTACCTGACATGAGGGAAACTGGAAGAAGGCAAAGAAATCCACAGTCATGAAGCACCCTTGGGGCAAGACTGGCAATGGAACCTTCCTCCCCTTTCACCTTGATGCAGTCAACAGCTCAAATTTAAAAGAAAGCAAAAGTCAAAAGTGCTATAATTATCCAAATCTCCCCATCCAAGGTTGTCCTTTTGCCTATTTTAAAATACAAAATACTGTTTATAGTTTTTTAAAGTCCACTTTCAGGCAACACAAGTTTTGCCTATTTCAAAAGAAAATTTGATAAAGCAATTCAAAGATTGGCTGCTTTTCTTTTCTGTAATGAAAAATGATTAATTGCTCAGTCTCACTATACAGGAGTTTATACTACACCCATCCTTGTCAATCTTAACTGTCCCAATAAAGGTGGCATCATCAAAAGAGTGAAATATTAATTCAAATATGTTTTTTGACAAATAAAAAGAAAGCTCTCCTACTTTTATGACAATACACCAAATACATTGCCTACATTTATATTTATTTTGTGTGTATTACTTTAAAAATGAAGCTGTTAACAAGGAGAAAGTCAATTGCGTTTCTCTTTTAAAAGTTCACATTAAAAACAGAGAGAAGTTTACGGAAGTGAAGAATAACATGGAACCCGTAGCAGTAGCAGAGTTTACCATCTACTAAATTAGCCTGAATTTAATTCAGGCACTGCGATAATAAGACAATCTACCTGCTCAGCTACCATGAGAATGATACTAATGGAATTACCTAGACAATCTGGACACATAAATGTATTTTAGTGACTGTTTCACAGTGAGGTCACCCAGTACTAAAGCCTGATGGACTAATTTTGCTAAGAGATTTCAGTGCTCTAGTTTACAGAAGATTGTGCCACATGAGGAAAATCTCCTGGGAAACTTGGTCCTAGGAAAGAGAATGTCAGTAAGTGGAGACTGCTAAAGCTGTGCAACTGGAAGCTCAAGGCACCACGCTGACAACATAAACAGTGAAGCAAACATACAGCCATCCATATTAAAAGCCCTAAAAATTACATGAGGATGGTCAGTAGATAGTTTTATGTTAACTCTCAAATCACATGCTACCTCAGCCTTCCTCAGTAGTTGTAGATATCCAGATGGCACTGGTGTTATGCACTACAAATGGGATGGTCTGAAGGTTTTTCAGAATGGCTCCAGCAAGTCAATATGCAAAATAAAAAAGGAAGAAAGCAAGCAAGATAACACAAACCCCCTCCAGTTTGCTTTAGTTGTTAGAGGACATTTTTAAAAGTCAGGGAAAAAAAAAATTAGAAAAGCTGTAGGAAATAACTTTAAAAAAAAAAGTCTGACAGAATCAGGGGACGCCTGTAACTAATGAGAAAATGCCAGCAAGCTAGAGAGGAAGATCAGGTCAGAAATGCCAGATATGATGGAAGAACTGTATGATGTGACAGTGGAGGCCCTGGAGACAACAGACAAAGACAGAAAAAGGAGAGAAAGACACAGTGCTCAAGAGATGGTGCCGAGAGAGAGAAAAGAGCAGGTTTTCTAGCAGAGAGAGGGAGGGAAAAAAATCTGAGGACTCAGGGAGAGCCAACATATAAGAACCCAAAACTGTTTGCCAAGCCTATTTACACTGATTTAGTCATGCAGAGTTGACAGATCTCAAACTAGGAGCATAGTGGGAAGGGAACAGTAAGGATAAGAATGGGCAAGAAGGTAGATTGGAGATTGCTTAAGTTTTTGAAAGAGCTTTTGCTAAAGCAGTTTAAAAGAAAGGTGGTCCACCATATGCAGCAGAGATCTTGTGAAGGATGAAAGGAAGAAAGAGCGAAGCTACAGATCATGCTGATGCCAAACAGACAATGAACATTGAGAAAGCAGCCTCAGAAAAACTAGAGAAAACACTAAATCCAAAAGAGAGGGATAAGAAAGGCCACCCAAGAACATAAGGAATCAAAGTACTAAAGAACAGCAGATTAGAGGACAGAAAAGAGACTGTAGATCAGTGGCCAGACGCAGAGAAACCTCATTTTGTAATCTGTGTAGCCTGAAGGGCAAACAGGCAATACAGAGTTAGAAAAAAAAAATATAGTTATAATACTGTACAAGAAAGAATCAAAGTACCATTAAGAATGTCCATGAAACAGTTATGCCACAAGTTCCAAATGAAATTAATAAAAAACTTATTTTAAAAAGGAGTTAGGGCTGTCACAAGGAAAAGGCAAGCAATATTTAGTTCACTCTCCACATATAAAATTATTTTAATGGGGAAGCGTCATGCTTTCAGCTTGTCTTCTGCTCTTCAAACACTCTTGATTTTCTTCACAGAGAGTACAGTATGTCAGCAAAAGTCATATAGCTACTCAGAATTTAAACAGCAGTAAAACCTACATTAGAATAACAGATACACTGTATTTCATCATATTTCACTACACTTTTCAGCACCAAAGAATCCCAGACATTTAACGAATATTGGGCAAAAACTAAAAACAAACCAACCAAACTCCCTCCCCTAAATCCACAAAGAAACAAACCCATCACAAAACAAACAGACAAAAAAATCCAACTCCAAAACTGCCCATGTTCAGATCTTACTGTGGAGATCCCAGCTTTGGAGAGAAAGAAGGGCTGATCAACACAGGGTGAGGAAGTCCCACAGTTAAATGGGGAAAAGGACATGCTTTTGCTTCAGAGAAATTAGCATTTGCAGCAAAGCAGAAAAATGCAAGCATTTCTCACAAACCAAAATGAATCACAAAAATTAAACAGAACTATATTAAAGTATGAAAATAACCAGGACCACTTTTAAAAAATAAAAGGTTTAAGGGAACAGCTGTAATATGAAGCCCATTAGATGAGTCTTGAGCATTTGAATGAGAGGATTAGCAATCTAAGGAGTACACACAGCTGGTTTTATTGAGAAATGTTACCTCCTCGTACATAACAAAAGCATTGTTAGTGTATCCCTACAAGAAGGGGAAAATATCAAAAGACTCAAGACAGAAGGAGGGCCACTTTTGAGCAACAAGTGTTTACAGGATTTAAGCAGTAACCACAAAGGAGTTCTTTTGATAGAACTCAAAAGCCTCAAAGTGGAGCAATCCCCCTACCCTTGCTGTTACAGGGAGCTTCATAAACTGTCCATTATCAGAAAGGAATCCTCAGTGTGAGCAAGGTTCTTGTATCAGGCCTCTCCTGATTCATGATGCTTATACCCCCAAATAATGTGAAATATTGACTCTGTTGTAATTTAAAAATAAGTAACTTAAATGACAAACATATGAGCATACAGAAAAGGATTTAAAAACCAGATGCTGGTGATAGCTACAGGTCTGTGCTGCTAAAGCCCATAGCTGTAACACTTTGTGTATGAGACAATGGATGTTAGGAAGGGAGCAGGGAAAAGCAGCTGAAGGTCTGGATTCTGGCATGCATACAAGCTGAGTGAGAAACAGCTCCCCTTCTCACCCAGTCCTAAACTGGTGAAGAGTTCACCTTGATAGACATGTAGGAGAGTTTTATAACAGCTGTTTAGCAACAGGTGTAGTGCATTAGTGCATTTTTTAAAAAAGCAAGCTAATCACCCATTGGATTGTTGGTTTTTCATATAATTTACCAAATCTTGGTTTTCTTTTTATATGCAATAACACACTAACCAAAAGCTAATTCCACCTCAGACTTATTTTTATAAAACTCATTTCTACAAAGTCCCTAATGCAGACACCAAGAGCTGTGTGTGCACCACCAAATGTGGATGAGTTCATACTGACCTGTCTTATATGTTCAGCTGCCTCAAGACTGACAAAATACTCCCTGCTTTAATCAACCCAGTGTAACTTCAGGCTACAAGGGATGGTTCTACTCCCACATTTTCCAAGCAGCAGCAGATTTCCAGCCCCTCCCTCATATGGGATGTGGACACCACACAATCACCGTATGACTCAGTTCAGTTCCCCTGCATGACAGAAGACTCTATTTCTGTTTAATTCTGAGGAGAACAGCTTTCCATCAGACCAGCTTGCTGAACCAATCTTTCTCCTTTCTGCTGCCACACCATCACTAGAGTTTATGCAAAGGGACAGGCAAGGCAAACAAGCCGAGTGGTAGCAGAAACAAGCAGTGCAGCCCTTTTCACCAGGAGTCAGCAGTTACTCCAAGCAAGGTGAAATAAGGAATTACTCTGAAATACAGGTGCAAATCTCTGTCCAAAAATACCTGCCTGTAATGCAAGGATCTGCACCATGAGTCACAGATAAGTGTAGTATTAACACACTTGCAGTCTCCCACTGAAACTTCTTTCCTCACTCATTTTCTTGAGTAACAATTCACAGTTTCCAAATCCTGGTTTCATTTTACAGCGTGTAGTTAATAGCAGCATAAAATAAAAACTATCAGTGACATGACATCTAAAAAACAAATTCAAAAAGAGTGCTTTTAGTTTGTATTTATTTATCTACCTCTGTCCAATTTCTACTCTGAAGCAAACACACTTATGTGTGCTGCATGAATTACCTGGCACTGGCTACTGAGGCTTGCTTTTATTCCCTAGTTTAAAAAGGACAAACAATTATTTACAACTGTGGAGAATTTCTATGCTGTCTTATGAACAGAATGTACAACCTAGACCAAGTGTTCTTATCACTGTTGTCACATGAAGTGAGAAAACTCATCTTTGCCCTATAATATGGAAGTAGGAGCCATGTAGAAGCATGTTAAGTGCCTTCAAGGCTGGTCCAGAGATGAACAGAATTACCTGTGCAGAATCACCTGTCCAGAATTACCTCAGAGATGCAGAGAAAGACCAGTGATAAAGTATAAGCCACCCACAGCTCTGCAAAAGGCAGGACCAGCATGCAAGAGACACAGCTATAAGACCTAGTTGTTCCTCACAGAAAAAGAATCTATATGTACATTAGAAATTCACACTACAAGCCTGCACATCCTCAGTCTGTCTGCATTGCCATTCTCACACAGGAACATGTTTGGGTTGAAAAAATGCAGCCTCTTTGGAAAGGCTGTTTTGTGTCACTGCAAACATCTGCTGCATTTATTACTCCCTGTAGGAATAAGCTTCCTACAGGAACCTAAAATCTCTGGATGAGCCCAAATAGCTGCAGTACAAAACCCATGCAGAGGACAAGCCCCTTGCCTCCTTGCTACTTTGGGGCAGTGGGGTTCACATGGAACCACCCTGGGCTCAGGGACAGCCTCAGCATGAATATATATATTTATAGATAAACATATGTACACATATACATAGGCACACCAGGACCTGCTTTCAATACTTAACTGCCAAAGTACCAGGAAAGTTAATTTGTGGCTAATTGTTCCACATAGTAAACATTGTCCGTCCCCTAAGAAAGCTTCTACAAACTCTTCTCACAAGATCACATCTTGGCCATATCAAGAGTTCTTCACACCAGGTTTGTTTTCCTTAATCAGTCTTCATAACATAAATCCTTCCTTCTGTCCAAAGCAAATCTCTTATTCTCATTCTGACAGATCCCCATTTTTTCTCTGGTAACCTTCAGCTTTTTTTCTCCCAGTACAAGTCAGCAGCACTCATGTTTTTCTGTATTTTGTCCTTCATCCACACTAGTTATTAAGGCAACCTAACCTTTCTCAAGACTATACAGAAGATTTATTTTATTGATTCCTCATCTCACCTCTCCCTATCTACCTCTGTATCTCTGACACTTTCTGACTCTTTTTTCTGGATATTCCACCATTGCTTTCAGCTCACTGGCCTAAAAATCAGACAACATATTCTCCATCCATAAGCTTTCCTTTTCTGCTGTGCTTTATTTACTGCTTTCCCTAACAATTCATACTTCTCTGCCCTGCTCACCTTCCTGATTTCATTCAACATTTAAAATTTTGCAAAATAGGCCTTAGAACTGTCCTGCACAAACTATAGGAACATAGCCAACTAATTCAGATCATTCCTGCATCCAGGTTCAGCAATCTCACTCCCCCATCCACCCTACCTGTGGCTCTACCAAGCTATCCCTTATTGCTCTCTTTCCAACCTTTTCCACTCCTGGTTTATGCCTCTCCTAAGCCAAGTACCCCCACCACCATCTTTCAAACTCCTCTGCATTTGTGCTGTCCTGAATTCTCAGAGAACCATTTTTCTCTTTCATACAGTTGACATTTACAGCCTCTACTCTAATATTGGAGTATTTGATGCCAGAACTTCATCTTGTAAGGTGCTTTTCTACATAACAACTGTTCGAAGGTGAAAATAGAAGCTGCATTTTTTTAATATTAAAACTATTTCTTGGTCCTTAATATACAGAGCAACTGCAACATAGAGGTGAAATGAGTGTGGTCTCCTCAAGCAAATTTCCAGACAAAGCTGTCTCTTGATCCTAACCTGGAATTCCCAACCTGATGGCCCACCATTCTGGCCATCCCCCAGCATCCAGTGAGTAGGATGTGGCTCCAGGCACTAATTCCCTTAATTCACACCCAGGTAAACCAATATAAACTTTAAGTACTTTACCTTTACCCCTCATCCTTGGGGCCATCAAGTACTGTGTCCATCTTACACTTAACTTTTTACTCACAAGCCTTAAATATGCTTGGCCTTGCACTAACTTTTTTTCAGTGTTACAGGCTGAAAACTCCTACTTTATGTCAGTGGCATAGTCCTCTGCTGTCACCACAAGAAAATGATACAAAGCGTTTGAAAACTGAAAGCTATTATTTTCATTAATAGCTCCTAATGCAAAGAGCACTTTTCATCTTCTGCAAATATTACTTAGTGTACTTGGGGATGCCAACAAACTTTGGGATTCCTAGGACTGTATTTTGAACTTTTCCCAAAGCTGTAGACTTCAAGAAAGAGGGCACAGTGAACCTCCATGTTCTCCATTGTGCAGACTGCACTGCCTGCCTTGCCTTGTTATTGTAAGGCTCCTTCAATTCCTATGGATGTCTGTAATTCTGTTCTCCATTAGTTCACCAACTGCCATACCTTCCAGTGCAATCAGCATCACTCCAGCCTCCACTTTCTTTCTTGGATTTCTCGGTCCCATTAATCTGAAAACAGATGAGAAAGAGAGTTAATACTGACACTGGGAACATCATATTAAAGATGTCTTTGGTCTCCATTTGCTTATTGAAACAAGTGACAGCTTGCTTAGACCTAACTGGTCACCTTTTCAGATCATCTTTTAATGATCCAGAGCTAAATCCATTTTACTTGACAATTTTATTTGCCCTGAGATGCTGATCAGTGAGCAGGCAGAACAGACCAGCAGCATTACCCCTGGTGTGCTGTGGGAGTACAAGCATAAGTAATGTTATAGAAGCCTGTGCAGATGTGGCAGTGGTGGTTCAGCCCCAATACTTGTCTCTGTCCTCTGTGCAAAAGAAATGTCTGATAAAAGAATAAAATATATAGACATTAAAAAATTGTCTTGAATTTGACTTGTTTTGGATAAAATCATTGAGACCTTAGGCTGGGGTCCCAGCAGTCTGCACACCAGCCCTCTGAGCTGAGGGGGCTCTCTAAGAAGCAGGTTGTTCCCCATTCTCCTTCTAGGCCATTAGCTATTCCTTTGATTAGTTTGCCTTCATCCCTCGGGGCCCTTCCCTGCTCATAATGTGCCATACGTTGTATTACTCTTAGCTCAGTTTTCAGAGCACTGTAGAACACATTTTTCACTCTGGGCTGGTCCAATATGAACTCATTTACTTCAGATTTCTTTTCCTTCCCCTGATTATTGAAAATAAAATATTACAAGTAACCTAATATTTTTTTCTTCATCGAATTCTTCAAAAGCTGTGGAAAATCCTAATATCATGGAGATGGGTGAGAATTACACCCCAAGAACCCACAGAAATCAAATGTATGATTACATTCTTTGCAGTTCTGGGCTCCAAATTAGCCTGTCAGGTTTGCATGTAGTGCTTCTGCTGACTTCTGTGGGAATTGTACATATGAAACTAACAGAATAATCAGGCCCTGAAAATTTGAGCTTGTGTCCCCAAGCATAGCTGCTACATTTTTAACTGATTCAGTGTGAGCTGCATCTGTGACCCCACAGCAACAGCAACAGCTGGGAGTATGTGCTGGCACCCAGAAAGCAAGTGCTGCCTTTCCACATGGGATATACTGCACTCTCCAACCTGCCCTGCTTGTATTTAAAGCATAAACTTAGCTATAATATAAAGGAAATCTTTCTGTTACCATGACATTGAGCAAGAAAATAAACATTACGCTCCCTAGAAAATGAAAAAGAAGGTATCAGAGCATTTTAGCAAGTCTAATGGCAGAAGGCGGAGCCATCACAGCACAGTGTAGAAGACAAATGAAAACGTTGATTTTGATAGTTTGAAATGAGAGAGGAAAACAATTAAATAATATGCATACAGAAAATGACACATTTCAGATACTCTTTGTTCCAATCAAGTGTTAGAAATGTGTTATTTTTATTTGCATTGCCATCCTAATATGGTTTTGAAAATCTGCTTCTTTTTTTCCTGAATTCCCCAACTAAAGCATAGAATTAGATGTAAAACTCACCAGGTACTTCTTTGAAGATTAAGAAATTAGATTATTTAAATAAAACAAAACTAACCCCAAACAAAACCAGAAAGAACTGTAAAACACCAGGTATTTTAGCTATTATCTGTAAGATACTGCATTATTCCTGAAAGAAATACGTATTCAAGTATTTTATACCTGATACTGATGGTTCAGCATGCCAATTCTTCAAGTTCAGGCTGGCTAGCCACTTAGGAAAGCAAAATGTTATGTAGATTACCACATCTGAAAATGAAGGGTTCAGTTAGCATTGCACAAGCACACAGAAGCTGCAAGAAAATACATGAGATCCTCAAAAGAAAAGCAAAATAACTACAGCATTTCAGATATACACTTTATATCAAGTTTCCAGAATATATATCTTAGAGCGTTTTCTGTTCAAGTAGATAAAGGTATTAATATTCAAATTCCAATCTTTATTTTCTGTTCTTGAAGTTCTCTTTTTAACAGATGGTAGAGAACTTCCAATGATAATTCAGTAGAAGTCTCTTCATTCAACAGATACAGGAGTTACAATGACTGCTGGGCTCAGAAATGTTGCACCATTTATGTGCATCTCTCTTTAGGACAGCAGTGAAATCCTAATTCAATATGTGCACCTTTAAGGAGCTGACCTTGCCCTGGGATATTATTCAAATACATCATGCATGTAAGTCCCCTTTTATACTGTTTTAACTTTGATTGAAATAAGATGCCTCCTTAGAACAAATGTAAAAATGTTTCTTCCCTTCAGTTTGAAGTACATCTGTAGTACTGTTGTGTTGGCCTGTTTGTTATGTTATACTTGGCACAGACATGGGGGCTTCTTTGCCCTCATTTCTCAAAAGAACAAACCTGCCCTGCTATAAGACAGGGGCCAGGCATGGTATTTTCAGCAATTCCATTACCCACCTGCTCTGCCCAATTCAATGAAGTAAAATCAGGACCACCCAACGTAATGTTAATAATTTATTTCATGAAGTTGTCCATTTTTGAGCTGAATTAGTGAAATGCAAGTGAACTGAGCCAAAGGCTCGGACTGGGCTGCCATTTTGACATTCTCATCAGGGAAATGATGCTGTAAACACCCATACTTGATTCACATGCATGGTCTCTTGGTTGCCTACAGTAATGCCCATCTGTTCAGATGGCATCATGCCCACTCAAGTTGCTCAAGGGAATACATGCTGGGCAGTGATTGGCTTAGGCAAGTATTTTTCAAACTGGGTCGGTGTCGACCTCCTTTTGGGAAGGCCCAAGAGGAAAAGGAAACAAAAAGAATTTTCATTTTTTATTTTAATGGATTGTTTTCATTTAACATTCAGCAAAAACACTGTCATCTATAAAACATGCAGTAGATGGTTTTGCTAATTCTTTGGTACCTGTGACCCCAGCAAGGAAACATAAATTCAATTGCATTCTCATTTTTTAAATAAATGAATTTAACCTGTTATAAAGTCACTGTCCATGTCCATGTAGCATTAAGACCATCTCATCTGCAGAAAAGAAACCTGTCTCAGCAGGCATCGTCACATTCTGACAATTGAACTAATTTCTTCTGAATATTGGTCAACACTCAAAACTGAATTCACAGGTATTATAGCTTGAATTTTGTGGGGAGGGTGGTGAGCAACACTGTGTCCAAAACTATAATTCAGATCAAAACTATAAGTCAGATCAAAACTATGTTACTGTACAAATATGCAATTCCAAATATACAACAAACACAAAAATGCAAAGAGACAGATGAATGATGTGCAGTTTCATGAAAAGATTAACCATTTTTGGTTCCCAAATTGGAATAATTTTCAAATATAGCCTTTTACTTCTCCAAAGCCAAAGAAGTAAAGTGAAGCTTTAGTGAAGTGCATTGTACAGTGAAGGCATTGTCTGTCACTTTGCTTTATCAAACAAAAAGGCAGGGGGGAGGGGGACATGTCATGCTTTCTTCCTGCAAATAAACTGTGGGGATTTTTATTTAAGAGAAAGCTACCATTAATAGAAAAAAAAAAATGGGAAAAAAAAAAAAAGGAAAAAAGATGAAAATAATCCAGCTCCTTTTCATTTGGGAGACAAAAGCCTTTCAGTGCTGCGTCCATGCGCTCTTGACTACTGTTTTGACACTGTGTCAAGATGCTCCTGCTCTGCTCCAGGTCTCAGATCACAGTTGGAGTGTCTTGATACAGTGTTGAATCAGTAGTGTCAGCAAGTCTCAGAGCAGAGTCAAAGAGCCTCAATGTAGCCTCTGAGCAGGTAGAGTTAGAGAGACCTTTCCCCTAAACTGAAGTAGGCAGAGGGCGCTTAATTTTTTTAATTGTTTGTTTTAACACATTTCAACCCAGCTGCACCAGGCTCATTCTTGTAATTAATAGTCTGTCTTGCAGAAAGGGATCAGAGTTAACTCTCCCTAGCCTGAAGAGCTGTTAAAAAGCAGCATGAAATATAATTTTCTTGAAAGAGCAAGTCTAGGCACAGGAACTGGGCTTCCTGGGAGCAGCTGGCACCTCAGAGGAAGTTTGCTGAGAGGCCCAGAGCCTGCTTTGGCAGCACCCTGCTCTGCCGTGGGATAGCCCTGCTGTGCTCCTGATCCACCATCCTCTGCTTCTGGAGACCCAGATGGAAACATGATGTCCTCTGCCTCTATCTGCAGGCCAAGCTCCTCCAACATCCATGGCAGCCTTCTCAGCAGCATCAACAGGGGCACAATTTTTCCAACCATTTTGTAAAAAAAACAATAATTAAAATAAAAACTATTTGAAGATTGAACATGCAAAGGATTTCTGGGATTCCTCCTAGGAAAGGGAGCAAAAGTGCACAGACCCCATGATTGCAAACACTGCCACTTGAATTACCCTAGCTAGCCTGGGAAAGACCAAACCCCAGCTAAGACAACAGTCTCTAAAGCATTCACTGTCCAGCACTCTATCAGGCTTGGGATGAGATGGATGCCAGTCCCTAAGAAAGTATTGGAGAAGGAATGAAAAAAGACCAGGGTTTAAAAAGAAAATAACTAGACTTAAGAGCCTGGATTAGAAAATGCAAATGGGTCAAAAGGCACATTCCTGTAGCTTTATATCTGAATATGTAATCCAGTCAATTTGGTATGCTAACACCGAGGGGAACACAGATCAATGTATATCATTTAGGTCAAATGACCACTGCAGAGTGAGATGCATGCATTCTTCTCACAATTGAGCCAAATTTATCCCTGATATAAATGCAGTGATTTCACTGAACTTTCAGCAGGAATATATTTGCTCATTTATATGGCCAATAACGTCTCAGTAACTTGTTGCTTATGTGTACCACTCCCACATGCAAATATGTCTTGAATTTCCCAGTAGTTTGTTCTCCTTTGTGATTATTGCACTGTTCCTTACAAAAAATGTTATTAAAATAGAGGTAAAAATATTTATACAACAAAGAAATAAATGCTCAAGGCTGATATTCATAGCTAACAAAAAAAATTCAAAGTCATGTGTTTCAAATGCTGGTTTTGAAAATTGTGTAACAAAATGACAGTAGAGTCTTCAAGTCAGCAGAAAGTACAGCAAAAGAAGAGGTGGGAACAGGGTCTTACCTCCCCACAAGAAGATGAAGCTCAGCCAGTGTTTGCTATGTGCCTTGAAATCCTTGGAGGAAGGTATTATTTAAGGTGCAAAGTATTTCTATGGGAAACAAACAAAGCTCATTGACTACTGCGGTGACTGTTTTGCAGGCATTTCACAGCAAGTGGCAGCCGCGGGATCCTGCTCCTGTGCCCGGGCTGGCCCTGCGGGGCTGTCACACCCTCCCAGCTGCAGAGGAGCTTCTGACCCCTCCTGACCATTTGCTCTCGTCCCCCACAATGGGGACGGTTGCCCCAGCGCCCTCCCAGCTGTCTCTGGAGGTAAAAGAGAAATTAAAGATTGTATCATCCAGGCACAAATTAAAATCTTTACTGGGAGAAACCTGGTAGAAAGTCTCAGAAGAGAATGAATTATGTATTTGAACACTTAAGATTTCCTTGCCTTTATTACAGCATGGGGTCTGAACTCTGCTTTCTTCCCTGCACTTTATTACATGGTTAGAAGTCCCGCAGTAGGAAACTTGCAGTTTGAATTTTGAAGCACCTATAGTGTCATACTTTTTATTTTAATATTTGTCACCAACAGTGCCGACAGATAAAAAGTGCTGGCTCCCCACAGCATGATATGCGGGATTTTCAATAGAGCTACACAATTGCTTTTGCTAAGTGCTTGCGGGGCTCACAGTGCCAAATCCCGCAAATTGCTGCATTCAGGCCACTTTGCAGCGCTGTGCTAAGGCAAGTGATATTAAAAGTTAGTTGGGACATATGCCTAAATGGCCGATTTCTTTTTAAAATCCTAAGCAATTGTCTGAAGACATTTCTACAACACAATTCAATAATTGTAGCACTTTTGAGATGGTCAAAAGTTTTGTATCACTTACAATTTATTCTGTGCTTTGCATCCTGTTTTAGAAAAAAAAAAAAATCCTTTTTCCAGTCTCAAAATTTGCTGGCCAAGGAATCCCAGAGGCAATGTCACCAAGCATGGTGACATTCTGTTTATAGATTACTACTTCCTCTTCTTCTCCCTTATTGCCTTTAATTTGTTTTTACCCTTAATTTATGAATATATTGTTGTTCATATCCCAGCCCCAGGTCAGTATTATGGTGTAAATTATTTCATGTGCACAGCAATGCTAAATGTATAATAGTTACACCTGAGGTATCAGGGGAGAATTTTGTATCTCCTGTCTTATTCACAGGTCAATTAAAAAGCTGATTAAACCCAAAAAGTCTATGATGATAATTGTTGGAAATAGACTGGGATGATAATTGGTTTAATGACTGCTAAAGGAGTCATTGGGATGTGCGTCTCTCAAGGAGCCTGAATGGCACTTTAAGAGCTTGATTCATCCTGGGTGTTGGTTGTTGACTTTAATGGTATTACTCAAAAACCTGATTTGGATCAACTTACAAAATATTGCAGACAAGACAAATAATTTTTAAAGGATGTCTCTGCTGAGCTTTGGTCTCTCCCTTGAACTATCCTATTCAATGTCAACTCCTCCAGTACATATTCTGCATGTATAGCTTGAAGTAGCTCTATAAGGTGGGAATTCACTGAAGGTTTTATGTTTTTATACATTTTTTTTCTAGCTTAGCAG
The DNA here is from genome assembly GCF_024509145.1 of Vidua macroura. Classification (NCBI taxonomy): domain Eukaryota; kingdom Metazoa; phylum Chordata; class Aves; order Passeriformes; family Viduidae; genus Vidua; species Vidua macroura. The sequence continues at coordinate 10,158,961 of NC_071581.1, forward strand.
GAAACAAATTCTATATAATAACTAGAAAATGTAGGCCGAGACCATCCTCTGCACAGGAAATTTCACTCAGAGGGTTGGACACCCAGTGAGGTCCTATTCACAGACATCTCTTTGTATTTTTCTGCCTGGAACCAAAGAAGGGGATTCATGCCAAAACCCTGCAGGATATGGAAATCTATCGGCTGTTCTGTGCTTCTGCATGTCTTTCAAAGTGGCTTCTGATTTGGGGAGCCCTAAATTAAGATCCATGGGCTTGGGGGGAGGGGGTTGGGTTTTTTTTTTTAATAAGGACTCTAAACCTTCATTTCAAATAGCAGTCAGAAACACTCAGTACCTTTGAAAACCCCCTGACATTTCATTCCTCATACTGAGGACCCAGAACAGCAAAAATTTAGACCAAAATTATTTCTCTGGGTTAGTCAGTATTAGAGTACAGTGCAGAAGTCAGAAACCCCTTGCTGCTGGTTCTCAGCCTACTTGCACTGCCTAGGCTTGAAAAGGTTATAAGGTTATAAATCTTTCAGTGAAAACAATTCCTGCTTCATGCCATCAACATTTCCTAAAGACATCTGTGTAGGGCATCTCTAGAGGAGGCTCCCATTACTAGACCTATGCAGAAGAATAATGAGGAACTTACATCCGGTTTGAAAGACATTAATGAGTCTCTCTTGGATACAAAATATTTGTTCAACACCCTTATGGGCAGAGTAGCACAGAGCTGAGCTGGGGAGCTCTGCCTGAATAGCATGAACTGGTAGGTCTCAGAAAAGGAACCACGCACAGCTCTGCAGAGTAAGTTGGTTTTTCAGGCCCAATTTACAGCTCTGGTGCTTACATGTGTCTGCAAAGATTGAATGTGTATATATCCAGCACCTATTTCTTTGTTTGTTCCAGTTGGGTTTCACACACCGTGGGAGTATTCTGGATTCCTTAGTGGTTCTTCTCTATTTTTTTGTTTCTATTCTCAATAACATTTGGACAAAAAACAGGCAAACAAACCAAAACAAACCACAAAGAGCTAAAGATATGCTGACTCTTTTTTCCTCCCTCCTCCCTTCAGACTACTCTCACACACAAAAATATTTCAGGGTTTGGGGGTCAGCTTGTTTAAGTTTTTTGCTCTCCCACAGCTTGGTGCATCATTGAGCTAATGATGCACAGTCAAGTTATCCAGTATTACCTAAGTTATACAGATTACCAAGGACTCTGATCCTAATGTGCCTGACATGTGTGAACATTCGACTCCTTGAAGTCAAGGGAAACCATTGTGCACATATTTGCAGCGCAGCACAAAAGAAGAGGCACTTTTCTGGCAGTTTCCAGAAAGGAAATGAGGTTCGTGTATAATTTGATGTAATGAAACAAAAACTGGAAATACTCTGTGAAATGAAAAATGGAGGGCAGGGATGACTCTGGACTTAATTGGTATTTTATGCTCTGTTATGGTGCTAAGCCCCTCAGTAAGAGAAGGGGCATTGCACTCCTGTTTGCTAGGACAAACATCTTACCTGCCTTTTCAAGCCAAACACAGCAGATTCTCCCATGTCAGACTTCTGCCACAGAGCTGCTGAGTGAGCATTGGGAAACTGACAACTTGGTGGGCAGTGCAGGTGCCACTGCTGAGGGAGAGGAACATGGAAAAAGCAAAAAGAGACCCCTGGACTTTGAAAAAAAAATAACCCAGGTAGCAAGGGATCAGATGAGACTTGCACACGACAGAGGATCATCACCAAAACTCTGGGTTTACCTAGCAACAGAACAGGTGGTATAAACCTACAGCAGCCAGGAAATCATGGACATGGCTCTGCTCAGCAGAGAGCTTTCCTGGCCCTGTGCTTGCACCCACACATCCCTCAGCTTCAGCACTGAAAGCAAAGTGGAAGATGGGGTTTTATTTAAAGACTAATGTTCTTGGGATCATCACAGACGTGATCAAGGCAATTAGAAAGACAGAGGCAAAACTATTTAAACTCATGCACTGCATCCACTGGCTCTGACACAAATCAGGTGTTGCCCACCTTCTCCTTTTTGACTATCCACTTTTCTTTCCACTCTCTGTATATGAGACCTTATTTTGACTTTAATCAAGGTTTCATCTCCCAGGTCTCAGTGTTTAAGCTTTTGAGGCTATACACTGTAATACAACATATAATGACATTGCATATCTATTGGAAATTATGCTACAGCTGATCAACTCTTAAGTCACAAGATCATCATGAAAACAAATGTTTCTGGGTTCTACTTTGGATGAAACTCTGTCTTACTAATTTAGCAACCCAAACTGTTTCTCCTACCTAGGCTAATGGAAGCTCTTGACCATTTAGCACCATTACAAAAGCATTAGCTGAGCTCATTTGCACACTTCCTTAACCTTCTCTTCATCACAGGCTTACACTGACATACCTTGAGTAAACCAGAAAACGTACAGAAGAAGCAGTATCTTTTGCAAATGGCATCTGTATTTATAGCTTTCATGCATAGAAGCGAATTTCTTGAAGAACAGTGCCTATAAATTGCAGCTGGAAGAAGATGCACTTATTTATTGCATTGCTTCCAACCAAGGGGGGGAAAAAAAGCTTTTTCTCTCTCCCTTTCCTTTAAATTAAAGGCTTGGTGAGGAAGAGCCCAGCACCTCGGGGACACAGCTTCTGCACATGCAGCTTGGAGGGCTTGTTTTGCTCACTCATTTGTTGCTAGAGAAGGATCACACGGGCAGCCAGGCATCTGTTCCAGTCATGTAAAACTTAAGACACAGACAATTTTTTTTATTTTTTTTTTTTTTATTTTTTTTTTTAGTTCAAAAAAAGATTTTGGGGTTAAAGGTTTTTTCAAGAGATGATGCCTCATCTAGAAGGATTTCTCATACAGAGAGCTACCATGCACTCACTAACTCTCTAGTTCCTTCTTTTTGAGGATACCATCAGTGCTGTAGAGGGCTTTAACGCCAACACGTACTTGGGAACATCAGAAGCAAAATCCAGAAAAGCTGGTGTGTACATTCTCCCACAGTTCAATACTACCCAGCACTGCCTCTCCAACCTGCCAGAGCACTGTGCTGTAAAGACAGACAAAGCAGTTGGGAGCCAAGTGTGGAAACGGTGATAACGCTGTCACAGCATCACCTTACCCGGGGGCATTGATGTCCCTAAAGCACTCAGAAGCAGGATTGAAGCGTGACGGTTCTCACAGGGCAGCTGCGACACCCACAGCTGTCACAGGGTGGCAAAACCCCCCAGAGCCGAGCGCTGCCCGAGCCCGTCTGCCTCTGCCCCCGGCAGCTCGCGTCCAGCACGGAGCTCACCCGCCCCAGAAGACAGAAAGTTCCCATTTACAAAATCCAAGGAGCCGCCCCGAAGCGCCTCAGCAGCGCCCCCGCCGTGAGGGGAGGCCGAGGCGCGGCCCCGCGCGGTGACAATGGGGCCGTGTGGGAGCGGCCCCCGCCGCGGTGACAATGGGGCCGTGTGGGAGCGGCCCCCGCCGCGGTGACAATGGGGCCGTGTGGGAGCGGCCCCCGCCGCGGTGACAATGGGGCCGCAGATGGCCGCGGATGGCAGAAGGACGCAGAAGGCAGGGGACAGCCGTGGCGAGCAGCGGGCAGCGCCGCGGGCACGGGCAGGCCGGCCGAGCGGGGCCCGAGAGGGGCAGCACCGCACAAGGCTGGCCCCGGCCCCTCCTCCTGGCACCCACAGGGGAACGCGCCGCTTTTTTCCGCAGAAAAAGGCAATTTCGGATGGTTAAACGGAGCTGGCTCGCAGGGCAGCGCGCACCGCGCTCTGGAGCGGCCTGAGTGGTGATCAGTCAACGTCTTGTCGCTCTCTCAGGGTGCTCGGTGTTTCTCATTTGGACACCTCCTGTCTCCCTCTGTCACCTAATCTGCCAGAATGCTGCTTGGTGTTCCTTTTTGTCAGGAAAGTAACAATAATTCACAAATACACAGATCAAAAGGCATATCCTTCTGTTTGCAGGAGACGGACCTTACAGTTCTTAGGACAACAGCAATGTAATAAAAACAGACAAAACTAAGAACAAAGCATCTCACAAGGGGCAGAAATGAGAAAAAAAGACAAAGCAATGAAGAGCACACCATGCTCCAATCAGCTCCAAAGCCCCGTGGCTGCAGCAGCTCCCACCATCTGGGTTTCTGCGGCCATACGCATGTTGGGCTCACATGCTCTCAGCCAGGACAGCACTTGCAGGAGCCGTTCTTGCCCTGGCTGATCCCTGACAACATTCCACAGGGACATGGCACCCCTGCCCTCTTGCACCTCAGACAAACTTAGACGATGCTTCTGGAGGAAAGAGGATTGCAGAAACCTTTAGGGTGTGGGCCAAAACAGGCTGTTTCGCAGACCAGGCAAAAAATCTTCGCTGTTCATACCAGAGAGTGATTTACACATTAAAAGCCTGATAAACACACCAAACCCCAGTCTACTCTTAGACATTGGTCAGACAGAGTAACTTGTACACTTTGGACATGCAATGTGCAGATTCACAGGGTGGAATTTTCATTAACTCCACTGGGAGGGTAGTACAGTTGTGGAGGGACACATCCCTTAGCTCCCTGACTTTTCCTCAGTAGGGTGATCTTGCCCAATCCACTCAGACATGTTCAGCACAAGGTGATCAGTCGCGCACTCCCTCAAATGGTCCTCAAATGTCTTTTGTCTTTCTTCTGGGAGGCAATTGGCTAAACACCTGACCAAATGTGGCGATCCCCCTGAAGGTGACAGATCAGACAAGAAAATAAACAAGTGCTGACTAGAACACAAATGTGTAAAGCTGCCTACATGGATAATAGGTGCTGGTTGCTGCTTCTTGACTAAGTATCTTCATGTCTTTTGGATGTGTGGGTACATAGTGAAGCTAAAGGCAAAGATTGTTCAGTGCATAAGGGCTGGTAGGGTAGACTGCTACAAATACAAGTCCTTTGTTAATCTAGTGCTTATATGAATTTATAGTTCAGTATTTTTCTAAACATGAAGATATTAAACTGTCTGTATGACATTTCATTACAGATTTAGAATTATTAATGAACTCCAACACTATACTTGTCCTAATGCCACTTGAATCATAAAGTGACATTTTGCCTAAAGCCCATCCTCAGCCAGAATTTCAGCACTTACCTGTGAGTGATCCATGTCACCCACACCTTGAACAGCCTGTGCCAGTGCCTGTCTGCACCACTACCACACAGGAGCTGCAAGTTACACAGACAGGCAGGGAAACATCACAGGGATTATGGAAAGGCTCTCCAGCCTGTTTTCAGTGTGTCATAGCTATTGAAATATAGCTGCCCTTGGAGCCAACACTTCTGACTGCTTTCCAAATGCCTTCAGCAGCACTTCTTGGCCACTAAGAAAAAGGGGGTGAAACCTCAGACATGTACCAGAAGCTGTGATATTATCTTTTTTCCACCTGCAGTTAGGCTCTGTTTTCCCTAGGAGCTTTTAACGGATACAGGAACTATATACTACCCTGGCAAAGCACTCCCTGGTGTGATTGCAACTATGGCAGCAAAGCTGTTTTGTACCAGTGCAGGGCTGCTCTGCTCCTGCTCCCCAGTGGCACCAGCAGCACAGGAAGCACCAGACAAAGGCCCCACGTTGTGCTGCAGAGGTCTGCCCCTAGAGCCCTGCCTGGCAAGGCTCCAGGCCCTGGAAAACAGGGTCAGACACCAGTTCTGCACCCTGGCATAGGCTAAGGACCACCTCTGTGAGCTGCAGGTGTCCAGTGTGCCGCAGATACAGCTCCATGGCAGGAACAAAGTAGTAGGCAGCTCTCCCTCTGCTTCTTTGCAGTAGCTTTCAGCCCCACACCCTAAACTGGATTTCTGTGGCCCCTAAAAAAGCAGTTATCAAGACAGCACCATCCCTTGCCATGTAATGATGACTGTTCATATGGGCCTGGTTATCTCAAAAATACCACAAAATAACCCAGTAGATTCATGGCAAGTAGGCACATTTGCCTATGTGGTCTTAGGAAATAAACATTTTTAAGAAATGGCATTGGTCCATTGGCATTCAAATATTACCCAAACACTGTAAGAGCAGAAGAGGACCACAGCTCATTTTTCCTAGACCTGGGGGCATAATCCAGCCCCTTTCTCCAACCTGACTTGGGCTGCTCATGAGTGAGGCTCACATGCCAAAAGGGATGAAGAAGATGGAGCAGGACCACAGCCCTCACTTGTGCTTTGGAGCCTCTTACCTGTCACAGCACATGCCACAGTCAAGACAGCCACAATACACAAGAGTAGCACCAAACAATACCAGAAGGCGTTAAGCATTCACCCATACACAATAACAACATGCCACTTCAGAAGGCAGCAAGTGTCTGCCCTTCTTGTTCTTTAGCCCCACCTTTTATACCCTCATGTTCATGCATTGCCCCTGTGTGCCCTCTGTTCCCTTTGTGGTTGGTCAGTGCCCCTGGGCACTCCATGGCTATTGCTGTCAGTGCTGCTCACCGGCTTCTCACAGCTGTGCCCACTGGGGATGAGGCTGGGCCCAGCCCCATCCCAATCACCACAAACTGTGTGCCTACACATACCTCTCAAAGGCCAGGTGCAAAACCAAACTATCCCTTTATTCTACCCCTGCCCATGGTCAGGGTTTGGGACAGATGAAACATGAGCTTAAGCACTGCTTGGCACTGCTGGGCTGAGCAGGTACCCAGCACCCTGACCCACACCCACCTTTCCACTAACATGGGGAATACATGCAGCTCCAAACAGGATCCCTGCGTGGGGAGTTCCCCATCTCAGCACAGTGACTGCGCACCTACTTTTAACTAGTCAGCAGGGAGATGCTCAGACAAAGGCATGTGTTTCAGTACAGCACTACTAAGGCAGCTCTCCGAGCTGCATGGAAACATCAGTTCAACTCTTGGGACTCACAATGCAGTACCTTTTCCTGAAGATAGAAACCTACATCTTTTTCATTTCTGAAGGCTTGCCTAGAAGTGATCCAATATCATTTCAAACCAGTGTCAGGCAAAGAGCCTCCTTTTTCAATATCTCCATTGTAAGAACCTGCTACCTTTTCTTTTGGCACGGAGAAAATGGCACATGAGCTCTTTCTACAGCAGCTGCTGTACATTGCCAGCTTTTTTTGCAAAGGCATGTCTATGAGCCTGTACTGCAAGATACTTTTCCATTTCCCATCTTAAAGTAGTACAATTGAGTTAGGAACATGCTTCTATTATGAAAAGGAATAATGAATTGGTGATTTCATTAACTAATTTTTCAGCCTGTAAACATCTCTTCTGTGGTTTAGAGAGAAATAGTCAGGTTGAAAGTTAACACTCTTTTCTAGAAACAGATCATTTCAGTATGATGCTGATGAAGAAACAGTGAGCTAAGAATAATCTAGATGCAAATGGAACTGTCCTCTTTGGAATGAAGAAAAGCCATTCCTGGTTTTGTTGTATTAGGATTCATAAATTTATCACAAGCCACATTGATCCTAAGCTCTGACTGTTCATGTAATGCTATTTCAGCAGAATAAAAACCATCTATCGTTTCTCTCCAACAGGACATTCTTCCTTTTTTTTATTTTTTGAGAAAGTTGTAACTGTTCTTAAGTTAGGCCTGCTCTGGTGCTTCCTGCTGTAAAGATGACCCTACTTCAGTTGTGCCCAAAGTTGTACTTCCATTGTTGCCTTCCCTTACTGCTCTGAAGGAACTGTGTGTGTGCAACAGGACTATCAACATCAGCAGGGATCTAAACGTGGGCTGCCGCATCAACAAGCTGTGCCACCCTTGCACTTGTAAAAAAGCTCACTGTATAAACTAATTTAGGCATTGACTATATGTCCATGAAAACATATTTCCTGCAAAATATCACTTACGTGCTCCTAGCCCAGACATGGCCCAGTGACAACCAGTTGTGCTCTAGTTCAGTGCAGCGATTTTGAAAGGCTCAGACTGCGCATGTTCCCATGCCAAAACCTTGTACTTTGTGGGAATGGGTAACCACATCATTTCAGCTGTCACAACTGCTGAATAGTTATGATGGTTATGATTCATTCAAGCCGGAGACACCAGGAGAACTACATCTTTCTAACTTTCCAGAGGTGTCCATGGTCCTTAAAATGACTGTTTACCTGACCTCTTTACCATAAGATAAGTTTAAAAAGAGTAGAAGAAAGCCTGGCAATTGGCTCTGTTGGCATTTACACAGAGCTACAATACCTGGGGGTCTGGGGTGGGTAAAATATGCAGCCTCCTACCACGGTCTGCAAGGCCTGATCCAATATCTGTGCATTTGTATACAATGCAGAAAATTAATTTTTGTATTGAAACAAAGCACGGAGATATGGGCAAGGCAGCTATAGGTCTGGTTCTTCTATTCTTGCTGAAAATTTTAAAATATTAACGACTATTATAAGCTAGCAATACCTTTTCATAGTACATGTTCTTACCTCACCTCAACCTACCGTGGAGCCAGGGAGGTACATCCAGAAGCAAACACAATACCAGACACAGAACCATGGCTTTTGCTTTCCCTCCTCCTGGGCTGCAGAGTGCTCTGTGCCATCAGGTGAGTGATCACTGAGATTCAGCCACCCCAGCAGCAGCAGCAGCAGCAATGCAGGGGGCACTGACAGACAGACAAGCTCTGACGCTAAGCTCATGTATTCCCTTTATTGAACTGTACTAGTTATTGCAATCAGATTAAGTCACATTTATAAAGCAGACCATCCAGTTGCACTGAAACCGATTATATTCATTACATAGTTTTAATCACTGTCCGGTGAACTGGCAAATCCAATCAAAGCATTAGTCTTTAATTAAAAAATTAAAAAGAAATATTCAGACAATAGCCAAGCAATCACATCACAATGCACAGTTACCTAAAATTGCAATTAAAAAGCAGTTAACAAAAAAAGAAAAAAATCACACCTAATCTTTAACTATCAATATAATACAAGAAGCAACAAAGGGCAACAGCATCAAAGCAGATTTATCTAACACTATAAATTCAGTCAGAAGCAGAAGCTCTAAAGTACACTAGCTGAAGCAGGACAATAAAAAATACTGAGCATGGAATACTTTTAATCTCTTCCATTAATATTCATTTCCAGCTGCTTATAATAGCAGCGCCTCATGGCCAAATCATTAGAGTTTTACATCTGGGTTGCAAATGACACTTTGATTGGATGTAATGTTCAAATGGTCCTCCCCACTGTGCCACCGTCAAGTCTTCTGCAGAGAGGTGTCCTGTAGTGCCAGTGGCTCACTGTGCGTGCTGGCTCAATGTGTGGTTCTGGAAAGACGAAAAAAGGAGACATGCATGAGGGGCAGAATAATAGAAAGCATGCCCATACCCTCCCACTCAGTACCATTTATGCAGAGCTCAACATAAAAGCTTCTCAATTATTACAAAACAAAATGCAATAAAGAAAAAGTACTCATAAGTAACAGCTGCCAATATGACATATTTGCTTTGTTCTGACAGATCTGTTAATGCTGGCATGAACTTAGAAAAAAAATTGCTACAAGCCAAGTATAGTCATGAAGGTTCCCTTTTTTTTTCTCCTTTCAGTATATATAAAGAAAATGGTAACTTCATGGGCAAAAAAATGTCTTTAGGGATTCCCTTCCCTGTAACAATTAAAAAAAATAAAAATCTGAATCGTGAGGGAACCCTTGCCATATTTTATTCTTTTATTCTCACTCATACCGGGTGCAAGTACTGGCAGCAAGAGACACCAGATTGTGACACACACTTCTCAGTCCAAGAAATACTTCGGCAATAACAGCTGAACCGCCAGCTCAGGCACCAGGGTAATATTCCCAGCAGAAAAAAGGCTGGACATTTAACCCAGAAGTTAAATCTCTTTAAAGAATATACTTTTCTCTACACATTTCTTTCAGCAGTTTAGAGTATCTTTTGTTCCCTTTTTTCCTTTCTGGTAGATTTGTAATAGCCTCAATGTCATCACAGTATCTCACATCAGAGGATGCTGACCTGTCTTGCCATTTTGCGTAGGAGCCAATAAATTGTGGAGCCAACCTCGGAAGCGTATTTTTAGAGCAGTACTGATTCACCTACATTTTGTGTTCTGACTAAAACCCCAGTCTTACACATAAGCTTAGCTTTATTTGTATGATTATCCAATTATTTGAGCAACTAGAGAAGTGGTTCATGGTGAGGTTTTCTTGAGCTGAGTCCCCAGCATCCCCAAATATAAAAATTCATTTGTGCTATTTCAAGCCTAAGCAATTTCCCTAGTCTCCATCTGCCTAATAACAGAGCCGGGCAAGTCCGCCAGCTTGAAGAATAAGTTTTTAAACACAAAATGAATTTTGAATCTAATTATTTATTTACAGTGATGAAGCTTTAAAATAAAGTAAGATATTTTAACTTTTCATAAATCATCTGCTCCTTCTACGCTATCCACAGCTACATCCTGATCAGGATAAAAGAGCAATCCCCCGCTTTATCCAGAAACGACATCTCCCCGATGGAAATCGCCCGTGGAAAGAGCTGATGGGCGGCGGGGCGGTGCGGGCCGGCGGCGGTGACCCCGTTTGCGGCGGAGCAGGAGCGTTTCTGGCCCGCGCACTCCCAAAGCACGACCACCAGGTGTCAGAAGCGCTGCTGAGTTCCCGAACCACGGCCGGAGCTCCCGGCGCTGCCGGGCCGGGCTCTGGGCTCCGCGCGGAGCCGGCCCGGGCGGCGGGAGCGGGGCAGCACCGCGGATGGAGCCCTTGCGAACGAAATACCAGCTGGGGAAATCATAAAGTCACTGCTTCGGCATAGCACCGGCCCTCTCAGCACACCCCTGCCTGTGACACTGAATATGCAGAACCACAAATCAGAAATTTGTGAATTGACAGCTGGAACTGCTTTGCTGTTAGACAATTTAACACCACCAAACACAAAATTCAATGGCTTTTTCCTTTGATATACATGGAAATTTTCCTGGCCTTAAGAAGGCGTGACCTTTGCAGTGCTGGATGTTATTCTCAAGTCTAACAATGACTTTATGGAGGAGGATGGATGGAGTCCTGCACACACAATAGCAGCACTGACAAGAAGCTTGCCCACTAAACCTAGCTGGGGAAGCATGAAAATGTGAAAGAATACACAGGCTCCTCTGTGCTCACACACTCCTCAGCATTTTAACAATGGCCATTCCTTGTGCACTTCATTGCAGTTCTATTTTTAGGTCATCCTGAATACCAATAAAAAACCCAAAAGGTTTACCATCTTCAAATTGAAAGAAGGGCTATTTGTGGTAGACAAATCCATACTTAGTTAGGCAGTGTCATTTAAAAGATAATGCACAATCAGCACTGGATGCATGATGCACAGCCTACAGTCAGGGAACATGATTTCAAAGTTGTGTGGCTGCTGCATTGATTACACCAGGCAGGTCAATAAAGGAATGGTATGTGGCTCTAAATCTGATAATGAAGCTTTTTTTTGTGAGCCCTCCCTCCTCAAACATCAGCTAATAACATGTTCTGAACATTCCCAATACAAGAAATACACTGGGTTTGGGTTCAGAATTTGTCAAAGGAACAAACAGATTGTACTCAAATACTGCAGCCATTTAGAGCTGGGTCAGGCAGAAGCTGAGAAATCAGCTGTGCCATAGGGCTAGGAGTCTAAAAATTACATTTTTCATATGCAAATCTTGATTTTGTCTTAGTATCTTGGGAATGTACCATTTATTCCCTGTGCATGCATTATTGACAATCAATATGCTGGCTAGTGCCTGGACCATGCAGTAAAGAGATAGAGCCATGTTTTACACAGGGCCTCACAAACAGGTCTGTGATGCCTAGGGACACGAGAGCCTGTGTGCTCTGCATCCTTCCCCTGCCTTTCTGAGCAGATCCTGCTCAAGCCATGGCCACAAATGCCAAATCCTGCATGCCCAGGTGCTGGTGAACACTGGGTGAAGGCTAAATTACCACCACTGTGTGTGTTTGAAAGCCCCATGAGAACCTCTTTATATCTATCCTCTGCCACCCATATAGGTTTCTCACATACTAAAATGTATTTCAAAACACGTCTTCTGAAAAAATAGTCTGGCAACTTGTCTTCTATTACTAGCAATTGTCATTTCTTATCTTCTTGCTTCTACTCTCTGTACCCCATGCATCTGCAGCTCATTGGAATTGCACTCTGCAGATGTCAGAAAGCATCTCACCCATTCAGGGCTTATGTCTGTTCTCTCACACATGCGTTTTCTGTATTTGACCCATGGTTTTTCAAATGCCTTTATTAGGCACTCTTTTGTGTGCCCAGACACAGAAAATTCCCCTGACCAGACTTTTGGAGCAATTGAAAATCAAGTATTAAGAATGCCCTGTGCCTTAGTAGGAACAGTTTTGACCCCAGTGGAGTCACTGGGCTGTTCCAGGCAGCAGAAGGAAATCATAAAGACCAGAAGGAAGCAAGTGTTTTGAAACGTGATACTACAGGAGTGCTGCTACCTAAGCAGCCTAAGGAAGCTTCACCCACCTTTCCAGCAGGAGGGTGGGCTGGCTGAAAACAGCTCGGGTGTGATTTTTCAACTCCAGAAATTATAGTTATAGAAAAAAAAAATTAATGGTGGTTTCCAGAGGAAAACAGAGCAGCCACAAAAATGCAGGCCCTCCAGGAACACTCCTGTGTGTGTGCACATGCCTACCAGCTCCAAGGCCATCCATACACGTGCCCGTCTGGGGCCAGCAGGAGGCACGACATCATTTGGAAGCTGAACAGGAAAAATGGTTCTTCCCAACTCCTGTTAGACCCCCTGGTTTACACACAGCTCACAGCTGATACCCCACTGAATACATCATTCTGAGACATTATTGCAGCTGGAAAACTCTACAGCAGCACTAAGTCACCTGTCAAGATCAAGTAAGTCACAGCTTATTTATAGGATAAGGTTGGAAAATCTCTTCTTAATAATCATGCAAGATGGATAGCAATTCCATTAGCTATGTCACTGGGAAAAATGCAACTACCCCAAGTCTTGGGGCTGTTGCAGTGTTTAAGTGGAATTTTCTACTGGCTGCACAATCCCCAGATGAACCATTTATGGAAGTGTCTGTGATCAAGGAACTGGGTGATGGGTTTTGCAGGAAATAAAAAGATTTCAAAGAATGGTTAATTATTGTCCATGTAGATATTGATTGCTCTCCAGATCTTCCCTGGAGACACCCCCTGCCTGCCCTCTGGATGCAGATCAAGCCATTTCTGCAGGACATCCACAATGAATATTTCTCTGTTTTCTTACATGCATGATTATGAAAACACTGGCATGACAATCTCCATTTTCAGAGCTCTGTGTCAAGAAGGAAAGCATCAGGCTTGAAAGATGATCACTTACAACAGTTCAAAGAACCCTTATAAGCTATATAAAGATCGAGAGAAAAAACACACACAAAAAGCAGCACATGATGGAGTAAAGCTCCAAGCCAGGCAGTCAAGCTGGGAGTCTCCCACACTGCAACGACACTCACTGCCAACAAGTCACAGGTGTACTACACAGGAGCAGGTGAAAAAAATAAAATGCAACTGTGAGGGGTGTGATAATGGTTTGGGGCCATAACACATCCAGTCTACAGTGCCATTGTGCATCTGTTATGGATTTAGACGTTTTCTATCAGCCATTTAGAAATACACTGTCTATGTGCATGAGCACATACCCCTAAAAAACTATATGTTATACAAAGGTTAAGAAATGGCCTAATAAGGCTGGTGATGCCCCCACCCTCAGGTGAAATTCATATGCCTTTTGCAGTGTTACACAGAGACTGGGACTCTGATGAAAGGCTACAAAGCCTCTCTCCCCTTCCAAAGGCCAATGAAATGAACAGAAACCAGTCCTCAAATAATTTCAGTAAGAATTATGGAGATAATAGATTCATGTGACCATCAGCCAACATGAAAATTAACTGGTAATTAGCCATTGGGTGACCTATTAATCCCAATATTTTTTCTCAGGGTGTGGGGGGTCCTCCAGACCTAGGTAAGAGCCCAGGTAGTTTCTTTCTGCCTCTCCCCACCTCTGTTCAGGTTTCTATCGCCCTTCAGGCACTGTCTGATTCTAAGCCCAGAGATCGGGGTCATGGCTGGGGAGCACTGGGACTGTGTCTCCTCCTCCCCATTCTCTCTCCTTTTCCCTTTACAGAGCAGGGCTTGGAAACAAGAGAAGTGATGCCTCCACTGACTGCCAAAATGCACAGCTTGCCAGACAAAAACTAAACCTCAGATTCAGGCATTGACTTGAAGCAAAGGTTTGTCTCACATTTGAACATATATATATATAAAGACAAAACAAAACCTCCAAATTGCTACAAACAGAAGCTAGAGTGTCTAAATATTTATGAAATACCATCTGTAGCAATCTTTTTTCAATGTTTTACATCTTTTCAATTCAAACTGGTCCAAAAATAAATCTCTCAGCCGTTATTACTCATTACACATCCATAAGCACACACATGTATGTGCATAGGTACTATTTCCCTTTAACAGCAATCCATAAAGATAGATATCTTTATGCCTTGACTTTATAAAGGGATTACTTTAGGCAGAGGACACAAGATGACCCTTGCTTTAGCCATTGGAGATTATGCTCTCTACAGAAAGCTGTGAGCCTTAAATTGGAGCTGCTCTAATCCTAAACTGGAGAGGCATTCAAGGGATGCCATGACCCAGAAGAGCAAGAAGAAAAAAAATTAATAAAAAAAGACACACTGGAGGAGGATGGTGGGAAAGGAAAGTGGAAAAGAAAGAATAGCAAGCTTGCTTTACAGGATGAAATTGTTTATTTTTAATTTTAATTTCTGGTTTCTACTTTCCCTTTGCTATCAGACTCTAAAGAAAAATCACCTTTGCACCCCCTTGCAGTTTGTATGTGCTTATTTTTAGAACTGTTTGACAATTATCCAAGGGTCTAAGACTAACAGATGGCCTGTCTTAAAGCCTCATATGTTCACTAGTTTGCACTTCTGACAAACAGTAAATGTACTCAAGAGCGTGCCATAAACAGGGCTGAATGAATACTCAGAACACAATTTAGTTAATACACTTCATTAAAACTGATAGTGGTAACCAATGTTTCTCATAAAACCAGGTGTTAATTGCCCTTCCAGTTGTTTCAGGTAACTTATGCAGTGACATTTATATGTTTAGATCATAGTTTTTCAGGCAGCGCTTTCTTTTCCCTTGGTGTTTCACCCACTACATAAAATGCTTGTAACGAATGAAAACTCCAAGTTATCATGGTATGCAATAAAAAAAAAAATTGTCAGGCAAGACAGGTTCACATGTCCCTTCTTTATTTGAAGAGTCCCTTGAAATGGAGGTAGAGGCAAACGAAAGGTGGCACATCCTTTGTGAAAGGCAATGGCTGCCTGTGTTACGGCTTCCTTCATCTCTGAGCATCTGATAACTTGCCATTTGTCAGTCAGTCCCTGTGTCAGCACACTTTGAGATGGCACTTCAACAAATGCAGGTAGAAAGCTGTCCTTTACAAGTTATTGAACCAGGAAAAAAAAATCATTTTGAGTGTCTAAGAAAATATGCCTGGAGGTTTGTTGTCGACTGAAAAGTGAAGTTGCCCGTTTCCAATGGAAATAGCTGCTTTTGAGTTACTCTGATGCTTGCACGTGCTTACTCCAGGGGTAAGCGCACCTTTCACTGGTACTGGGACACAGGAACACTCATCTGTGCCAGGACTGAGCTGCCCCTGGGGTTTCTGTACCCACTGGGGAGGATGAGCAGCCTCCCACAGTGCCTGCTCACCCGGGGGACCCCCTCAGCCCCCCCCCCGAAACCTGCCCGGCTCCTCCGGTCACCGGGACCCTGCACTTCATCTGCCATCCAAGGGAAGGTTCGGAATTCCGAACATTTACGGTGGGGGAAAGCCGTTCCACACGTGACTGCCTAAATGCTGACTGCTTTTTCTTTAGTAACTCTTTTTCCGCGGCCGGCGCGTTCCTCCGCAGCTGCCGGTGCGGGTGTGGGTGTGCAGAGCCCGGCCGAGCCCCGGCCAGCCTTTGTTCTGCACCGGGGCAGCTGCAGCGCCCAGCGCCGCACTGCCTCGGCTCCAGCGCCTTACTACACTGCTTCTGCCCGTTGGAATCCATTCTTGAATTTTGATAGGTGCTTCTGACTTACTCTGGTTTGAAAAATTACCTTTCTATACAAATACCTTTCTTGGAGTTATTTTTCCCAGCGCCAGATTCTTCTCATACTCACTAAGAATTATTAGATGATTTATGAATTTAATTGGTCTTCTAATTCAGGTTGTTAATCCTAATCAGACTTTGAAAACTCACCTAACATGCTTTACCCTTTCCACTTGAGACTAATAATTTTGTATCATCAGTCTTCTAGATCTGCCATCTCTATTCTTCTCTAAAACTCAGAATAAACCTAGTTGAGCCTATTACAAGTGAACTCCACGCACAACCTAAGCCTGGCATAGCCTCTTGTATTCTATTAAATGCCTCACCGAAAAGTCTATACACTTCTTCCAAAAACACTGGGTAAAATGCTGAAGTACAAAAGCAAACTGAAGCCTTTCGGAAAATCTCCTTACCACAGCACTTTGGAAATAAAAACCACAGAGGAATACATTATTAAGAGATAACCAGAGTCTTCTGTTAGAGAAACTAGCTGTAAACACACCGTGATTCACTGAGGCACCCAATAAAAACAAGGAGCTAATAATACCTGTCCTGAGGGACCACACGCTCCTGAGAGTTTCACTCAGAAATGCAAATTTATCAGCATCCTTGTAGTCTCCAGCATACCATGCACAAGATCAAAAATAAGAAGGGAAGAACCTTACACTTCCTAAATATAAAGTAAGAGGGACAAAATACTGTTGTCAGAAGTGCATGAAACCGTAATATTTTTAGAATACCTTCACTCCTTCCTTAGCCCCACTGTTACTTCCTGTCTGGATTCCAGAGCCATTTCTGATCCCAAGAGCAGAAAATGGTTTGCAGGATCCAGCACAGTGCTCTGCTGCCAGTGGTGCTATTTTAACCTGGGCTTGCTCAGTCCATGTTTTCCTGGGAAGCTGGTCCCACAGTCACTCGGGGTCACGGCCACCCCTGCTCCTCCATGACATGTCACAAACCCAGCATGCAGCAGCACGAATGCCCTGTGCCCAGCTTTGAAGTGACCCTCCAAAGCTGTCCTCGAGAATGCAAACACCCACCTCCAGTCTGTTTTCAAACCTAAGCTACAGTAATCAGAGAAAGCATTTCATGCCCACAGGGACACTCCTTTGCCTGTATACTACACCAAAAACCCAAATGCACACCCCAGTGCTGACCTGTTTCCAATCTACTTACAGGTCCTACTCAGGGAAGCAAAGTTTCAAAATAATTTTCAAGAGGTAAACCATTTTCCAGGAATCTTTCTTAGGTTTTCCTCTCAAAAGCATGAAATTGATGATTTCTTAGAAACCAATCCAAATCTTATCTCATTAATCCCTCCTTGATCTAAGGTAAATCATACTGCATAAACCAGTTAATTGTTCACTTCTGTGAAGGCTGGAATCATCATTATGGAACACGGTGTGCCTCCTCTAAACACCAAATGATTCTTGATTGGGTCTTTATTATAGGACCAGGATGGTGTCTTTTCAAAAAATACTTAGAGCAAGAGTGAAACACTTTACATAGCACCTTTAGAAGTTAAAATGCATAGGGCAAAGCTTCACTGAGGGATTTTTCCATGGGAATAGAAATCAACAAAAGGCAGGAAATTGAGAGTTGAACCTAAAACTTACTCTGCTGTTCTTTGGTATGGCAAGGGTCACTGAACACCATCTGATTACTTTTTGTTGGTTTTTTCCTCAGCACCAGCTAGGTATTCCTGGTATTAAGGACAGGTTTCTGTCTTAATGGTGAATTTTAAAGCAAACTAACAGGGGCAGGTCTCACATTCATAATTTAGGCAACATCCTCCACTGAATGATGGGAGCTGCAGCTGAACCAAGTTCCTTGGGCTAAATAAGCAAGTGTGGACAGCCAGACTTGACACAAGCAGCACCTGCCTGCAGCAGGACCACAGCCCTTCAACCACTAATTCCTTTAGGAAGGAGCAACTAAAGTAAAATTCCATCTAATGGAATACTCATTGGACAAATTGTATTGCCTTGTGTTATGGATACACTTTTCTTAGGGGCAGATAAATATTCCTGTCACGTGGCACCCACACACTGCTCGTGCTGACAAAATGGCTGGTCAGCGACCTGTTGCCTTGGACATAATGGTTGTTATTGCTGGTTTCTAATTTCAAAAGGGGAAAAAATCCTCCAATGCAAGCAGCTCTGCTATAAAATAGCAAGGCCATAGTTACAGAAGTGCTTTACATGCTGCCCCATTAGTGTAGATGCCACCAGCAGAGCAGAAATCTGCAGACAGGGCTGTGCTTAGTCCACTGCCCACTGCCGCAAGGAATTAACCCTGGAGGAGCTAGGAGTGTGAAAGAGCCATGCCCAATTTGTTCTTGTAAGTAAAAGGGGGGTCAAAATATCACCAACATGAGCCATTTCCTCCAAGACATCATAGGACAAAACCAGCAAATCAACATTGCTATGGTATGTGTGCAAAACAACTGGGTTAAATGGGATTTTCCAGCCATTGCTACTCCATTACAACAGTGTCACCTTTCTCAGGAAAATCTGCCTTTTAAACAGCAAGATGCCACATCTTAAACAATTCTGATTTCATGCAAAGACTAAGAGCATGTGCCAGCCCCAAAGGAGGACACATTTTTCAGAAGTAAATATGTTCTAAACAACCTCACTGCTCCTTTTGGAGACACGATAATGTAACACACCGATGACAAATATGCCAAACCTCAATGCCCATGGCAATTTATTCAGGTTTAACTGTGCAGCAGAAACAAATGAGGAGGCTGGGTGGTCAGGCAGGAGCTCTCCCCCAGGGCTGGCACAGTGTGGGCACTGCTTTGGCCATTCCTGCTTGGTGCAAAGCAAAGGCAATGGGGTTCTGGGACAGGCTCTGCATGGAGGTGACCTCAGGGTGTCCATCCTGCCTGCCCAGGATGTGGCACAGAAGACACACAACACACTCCACAGTGCATCAGCTCAAGCACAGCTGAGTGAGAAGCTCAGGACTGCTGCTGCCAAATCTGGTCTGGCTCACACAGAGTTGGGGTGACAGAGCCTCGCTGAACCCAAGCTGACCCTGCACAGAGCCATGAGCTGTCTCTACACTGGTCCCATCAGCACGTACCATCTCACTCTATCATCTAGATTTTTCCAACAAAGCCCCATAACCTCACTGAGGACAGACAGTTTGGTGGCTCGTAAGTTATTCCATTAACATGAAACATGAAGGGAACATTAACAATCCATCCACTGGCGGTTACTGCCCAGGTCAGGTCATTGCACATGTGCACCCAACCCTGCACCAAACACTCCCATCCCCTTCTCATTTCACATAAGAAGAACATGAAAAGAACAACATGAAAAGAAACTGTATTCTAAATTGTTTTTCCTTTTTCCTCTGGTCAAAGGGAGGTATAAAACTACTCTCAAAATACGATGTTAAAGCAAGGTATAATTAGGCAAAAACAGTGTATGATTGAATGTACTTCTCTGGAAGGAACAACAGAAGGAGCAAACAGCAAGGCTGTTCCAGGCTTGTTTTCAGATCCCTGAGATGGGCTGGACTGAGAATACTGACAGCCTTCCTGACAGGAGCATGGAGGTGCAGGCAGTGACAACCCTATACACACAGCCCGGTACAGAAAAGCAAGTAGATCACTGACTTTCTAACAATTCCTTATCCTTTTGCTGTTCTCAATCCTAATTTTTTTTCTGGCCACTCATCATGCTTGCTCCATGCATCTGACCTCACAGAAGAATGAGAACAGGTAAGGCAGGGAGGAATTAACAAGAATCTCTCTTATGATCTTTAAAATCCCCCTGGGAAAACTGGCCCTTGGGATGGGGTCACAGGGCAGGACCCCTGTCCTCAGCTCTCTCCAGCAGCCAGGGCTGCTGCTCCTGCTGCCTTTCTCTGGCTTAGGAGATACACCCTACGATTACACCCTAAATCTCTTACTCTGGAAATCAGGGCTACACACAAGGGCTTTTAAATTTCTTCATGAAATTATTTTTCAAATTCTTTTTAAGCAGTAAAAGTGATGGGGCCTCCACCAGCACCACAGCAGTAGGCAACAGCAGTACAGTATCACTCCAGGATTTCCTGTCTGGAGTCTAGGCTTCACATCTGAAATACAGCACACACACAACATTTGTATGACAGAGGAAACACGAGACGCTTGCCACACATTTATTATCTTCCTGGGGAAATGATATAGAGGACAAAAGAGACTATATTTACTCCCTCCCCAGCTGCTTTTACAATCTAATAATTTATTTCTCCTAGACATAAATTTCAGATTTAAACGAAATCCCTGAAACCTAAGGATGCCACATGGTAGAGGCTAGGGCAGTATTTCTTTCTGTTTTGGAGATGGAGTGCTTAATGCATTGCTCAGTTAACCAGAAGCCTTAAAATTTAGGGGGGCAGGAGTGGAAAGAGACAAGCAATTAGACTGTGGCAGACCCTAGATGCAAATACAGGTGACTGTGATTAGTACCTTCACACACAGAGTTAAAAATATCTGGTTATTGAAAATTACTTTCTCAGTCCACAGGGGTTTATTTAGGTTTAGGCCGAGATGTTTATTTTTTCTGCAGCAGCTGTACTGGGGATTCTTTCACAACATTTTCCTTATACAGAAGCTGTATATCATTCACATTTCTGAAAGCTGAGGCGATTTCTATGATGTAAGAAATCTTTGCAATTAGAAACAAACATAGCTTTTTTTCTGAAAAATAAAATGAATCTCCAAACCCTTCAACTAAGGCAGCAGCTAAGATAGCAGTGCTCTTAGGGCAAATGTAAAATTCCAGGGTATAAATTCATGTTAACTGTTACAAATATATCCATCTGTTCACAGACTAACTAGTGACTGAAACTGATGAGTCCATTGAAATGTAATTTTTGAGTCCACTAGTAAATAAAATTTCTCCTCTAGTAATAAAGTAAATGCTTTTCAATAACTCTGCTGCTTTTCAATGCCAATTTCCATTTAAGTAGGCTCAGGTTCTCTCTAAAAAAACCCTAAAATTAAAATAGCAAATGCCTTTTCTTTCCAAAGGTCAAACTCAGCTTTTAAAGAACACGCAACATTTCAGCAAGGCAGAGAGGACAAAACTCCAATCAGATAAATGGGCTGTGTAATGATTGAGAACCACGGCTGCCTCAGGTTTCTGAATGGGCTGTAGCATAGAATTTGGCACAGACTGATGTTGAAGCTTATATCTCTTTTACTGCAGACAAGAAATTCACTGAAATATATAAATAATGAATGTGGCTGGGGATCTCTACTGGTACTATTGCTGGTTCTGCAAGATGCAGGAGCAGAAATATACACTGCTCCATGTTTTTGTTATTAGGGAATCCTTGTTCTTCAACAATAAACACAGAATATTTTATCTGAAATGGCTTCTGTAGCACATCCAATATAAGTTTCAGCTCTCTAGAAGTGCCAGCAAATTGCAGAAAGATAAGTTACAAAGACGTACCTAATTTGCTGTGATGAATTGTGTGCATGCTTCAGTGATCAAAACTGCAGCTGAGACCTATTATATTTAATGATCTAGACATTTCTTGTGAAAACACTCAGGCATATACTGTTATGTCTGGACAAGCATCCCCATTTTGGTCTTTGCAAGCAAAGGAAGAGACTGAACTTTTAAAAGGATGCTGTACAGCACCCTCGATGAGCTCTTTAAAACTGAGGCTGATCAAGCTCCACTATTTTCTTTAAATAATGCTTATACTCTGCCCTTTCCAGTGCAGCATCCCTCTTCCTTTGAAAAACAGTCAGTTCCTCTGGATGCTAGCGACACTTACAGGAGGCAATGGAGCTAGTCTGGAGGCCCCAAACTATGCTCCACGGCAGCAGGGGAAAATCAAAGGAGCTGGATCAGACATCTCTTCCCACCAGCAAAGAAAATCTCTGACAAGACATTTAAGAGAGAAAACAAAAGGAAAAAAAAAAATTATTTGTCTACATGTTACACAAGCGTTCTGTTTCTATTTTAAGGACTCTGCCCTGCTTACAAAGGCATGTGCTACCCAGCCCAGCCGGGCCAAGCAGGGGTGGCCGGTTGTGCTGTCCCTGAGGACACTGCTCCTGCAAAGCCAGCTGTGCCATGGCCACGCTCACAGCCCCACAGCTTATGGCCCCTGTGCTCCAGCCTCTACACAGAGCAGCAGGAAACAGGGCTTCCTACCACCCTCCTGTGGGGACAGGGATGTCACGTGAAGGACTTTGGAATAAAAGGTCTGAGGTTTCTGGGGCTTTATGTCTGGTTCCTCCAAAATTGTCCTGAATGGAACAGGGTATATTATTCAACCTTGCCTTTCCAAATTTGCAAAACAGAAAAAAATGCCAAAACACCAACCCCCCCCCCAAAAAAAAAAACCAAAACCAAAACCAAAACCAAAACCAAAAACAAACAAACAAACAAAAACAAAACAAAAAAAAAAACAAACAAAAAAAAAAGAAAACCCTCAGAAAATGTGTTGGTAAACTTAATTCATTCATGGTTATAAGAACCACAGAGATCTGCAGAGAAAATCCACAGAATTTTCTTGCTATACACATCCAAGAGCTCATGCTCTTCCTCCCTGCTCAGTCTGAACCTCTTTATATCATTCATTGGTCAACAAAACACAGCAAAACATAAACGTGTGCTTTTGACTCTAGAATTAAGGATTTCAAAGTGCTGAAATTTTCATTCACCTGAGGAGCTGCTAAATACTATCACAGTGGTAATCTGTGATAAGTGTGGTAAAGAATGAAGAAAAGGTATTTGTTAATTGTTGACATAACAAAATTAATTTTCCATCCCTAAACTTTTTCTCATGTCTCCTGTGAGCTCTGATGCAATGTTACTGACTGGCACTGCTGAAATGCCAACTTGCATTTCTCATCCTTAATTTCTCTCTAAATGTCATTAGTAATTGTTATTGCCAGACCAGAGAGTGCAATCTGGTCTTTCTGAAAGAAAATCCATTTCTCATTTCTTCTCCTGTGCTTCCTCCTTTTGGTCAGGATGGATGGTTAACACAGCCCGTGTGCTCTGCTTCCATGAGGAGGGGAATGCATTAATGTATCTGGAAGTACAACATTCCTGCTTTATTTATTTACATATAGTATGCCTGGATCCTTATGAATACCAAATTGTATATTCAGAAGGGTCTTCAAAGCATATATTTCAAGAACACTAACAAGTCTTAATTGAATAAAGCTAACAAGTAGGGGAAGGGAACACCCTTTAATGTGTGCATACAGACTCCTCTCTGGATGCTTCCATAATTTACCCTTTCTGGTGGGCAACAATGCTGTCAAATATAAAAGCATATTATATGACTTTCCTCTCTTTTAGTCACATGGAAAACAAACCTTTTCAGTGAAATGTGTAAACTAGTCTAGCTTTGGTCTGGATTAATGTATCACCCTCATTGCCCAAAAAGTAAAAGTGTTTTCTACCACTAAGAGGGGAGGTGAGCTTATACACCTGTGTGCAAAGGAAAACCTGCCAGTGTAAAAGGCTGGCTTCTTGCGTATCACTGTGTGTTGAGCCAGAGATGTGTACAATTATGTGCAGCACCTACAAAATTTGGTCTCTGGTACTTAGAGACAAGTAGCACCTTGGCACACTGAGTCAGTTTAAGGGGGGACTCTGTGTCACGACAGACCTTTAACAGATCTCCCCATAATCAGCACATCTTACACTTTCACGTCTGCATTATATTTTGTAAGGTATATAAAGTAATTAATTCAAAGCTAAGCTGCATTTCCCTACCCATTAACTAAAGGCATCTTATCGCAAAATAAATAGACATTTGAACATTTCCAGCCAGGAATTGTGCTTTCAATAAACACAATTGATGCATATACATTGTCTCTTGGCGGCTTACGCTCCTGCCCATCTGTTGGGATGGCATGGTGCCTGCGCAAAAGTTGGTTGGACCCTTGCCCTAGGGCATAGATGACAGGCAACGACGGGTTTAGCTGGGCAGCCTGAGCAGCAGATCCAAGTGCCATCTCTGCTGGAGGAAGCCCCGTCTGTGTGCCAGCACTGCCACATTGGAACGACATGCCTCCTTACACTTGATCACACATGTTGACACTTGGGTGCGCTTAAGTGCATTAATGACTAAAACGATGCCTTTCACCTGGCTCCCTTCTTTTTTTCCTCCACTTTGCACGGCTGCTGGGTTTTCTGCACATGTTAATGTGAAGTTGTGTGCACTTTGTTAGCCAGGGCCAGCCACCGAATGGCCCTAATGTTTAAGAAATGAAGGAGGGGTTTTTGTTACAGGCCATGCTGCTCCAGTGCCAGACATATCTTCATCTCAGGTGAGAGATCTTTGTGCCTCTCACTGAAGAGACCTCAGACAGGATGAAGATGCAGCAATATATTGATCAGAACCATCCTTCCAAATTTAAACGCTACACCCTGGCACTACACCACAAACAGGGCAATTCAAGATTTCTGCACCCTCCTTTGTTGCAGCAGAGGTGGCCACACAAAGAGGCCACGCGGTCTGGACTCCGTTACTGCTCCCACAGCCCCAGCAAACAGCCCCTGCCTGCCCGTGTGCAAGGGAACAAGGTGCTGCCTACAAACCACACGGGTGCGTGAGCATGAGCAGCCCTTGCTCTTACATTAACCTCTGTGGATGCCAGGCCCAGGAAACCTCCAGCATCCCCTGCATGGAACCCCAGCTGCTGCAGACCCAGCCCCACGTAGTCTACAATGGAGTTTCTTAGCTTTGGTCCTTATCAGAGCCTCTCCCTAACTCTAAATTTTCAAACAGCCACATATTCCTCCTCCTCCTCTGAATTTAAACAAACGCACTGAAAACCAGAGAGCTTATAGGTAAAAACTCTTCCCTACTGTGAAAATAGATCATAGATAAAACTTGTGGTTTTGCAGTCCATAAAGAACATTCAGGCAGGCAGACTCAACATGATGGGTATGTGCCTACAGCACTTTTAATTTTTAATTATTGTTAGTTATAATTATCTGACTGCGTCTGAATGAAACACAGCAATATGGCTGAAATAGATTTTGGTAGTCTTGTAATTTATTAGCTTTGTAACTACTAATAATTAAAATTTAACAATACTCCAAGCACCATAGCAACTTTTTTTTTTTTAAGAAATGCTAGCCAAATCTGCTAGGATAACTGACTAGTCATTTTCACAATTTTAAAGAAGGAATGACATTTTTAAAAATTTAAAAATAAAAAAATAAAAGTACAAAAGAAGGAAAAATAGCTAACAGGTTCTTAAAAGCCTATCAAAACACAAAATGCAAAGATAAAAAATCTGTTTTAAAAGAAAAAAAAAAAGGATGTTGCTTTCAGAAAATTAATTCTACACATGATTTTGTGTGTGCTTTGTGTGAAATTTAGAAAGAGCTTGTGGTATGTTTTCAGAAAGAAGCTCTTGGTGTTAGCCATCTAAGCCACACTAAGTCCTGAAATACAGCAAAAGTTATATCAAGTGAAAACTCTGCCTTGAGATAGAGCCACATTTCAGGTCCCATTTGTCCTGCCATCCACACACTCTCAAGGAGAAACATTTTCTGCAACTTCCTCAAGATACCATGGAATTGCTTTTCTTTCACTGCCTGAATGGACACTGGAGCCCAGAAACACTGAGATACTGCACTGCTGCAAGCACACAGGGCTGGTTGGAAGAAAAATTTCACTCCTACTTAAGTAAGCTTTCTTACACCCCCAGAAAGTAGGTAAAGCTCATTTTTCAAATAGGAGCTGGAGATATGGCTGGGTACAGACTTAAAATTGCTGAAGTCTTTTTTCAGTGCTCCACTGGTGGTGAGGTGAGCCCTTGGACACAGCCCTGCAGGCTCGCCTGCGGGCGGGTGGCTCACAGCCAAGCCAAGAGGCTCTCGCTCCCCTCCGTGCTTCAGGGACACTGCTGTACCCAGATGGCCCCAAGGACCACTGGCATGAGCAGGTCCTCTGTGTCCCCCACTGGGTCACATCACACCATAGGGCAGCTCGCTGTGGTGCCCCCTCACCTGGGCAGGTCACAGTCCTCTATATCCTCACAGCCCTGTGAGGCGCCTGGTGTGGCGCATCTAACATCAAGCTGACATTAAAAGCAGACTTAAAAAGAGAAAACCTGCTTAGGGCTTGATCTGCTGTAATCAGCAGAAAAAAATCCCAAGGACTTTGATGTGGACCAAATCAAGCCCCTGGAGGACATTCATGGTAAATCATTATTAATATAATGAGTGCAATTTCTGTGCAGCAGCTCATTCCTGTTTATGGATATATGAAAATTGCTAGCTTTTCACATAAAATAAAACGAGAGGGGAGACAGACCACAGTGCTAGCCAATGAGCCATAGTAGCTCCTTTTGATATGTGTACCTTTAAAAAACTGGGCATTTCAAATGACAGCACACTCCTCCAGTGAAGCTCTCTTAATTTAATGGTTTGACATATCTCCAAATCTGAGCAGAGAAGAAAGCCCTTTATTCATATCAGGCAATAAAACACCTGAACACCTGTGCTAGGAAAGACCTGGCAGGTACCCTGCTCCCTTGGTACCTGGATTATTTGCGCATTGTTTATTACATCCCTTGCCTTAGTTTTCATCAATTGTAATCATTTAGGAGGAAACAGTGTGATTAACAGTACACAAGCAAACAGCAGGAATTAATCCTTTAAATACAAATACTTCACCGGTTATGTGATGGCTCCTTGGAAAAGCAGTGTGGCAAAAGAGTACACACAAAAATCCTTCTCAAGTTTTCTCTGAAAACTGCTCAGTCACAATTTGCTTAGTACAATTCTCGATGCAAACACCTGAGGAGGGATCTCCCCTTGCTGTGAATCACACCACAAATAAAACTCTCAGCACCCATTATGTGTCATCATTTCCGACCCATCTTTGGGGCTGGCAGGGTTCCCTGCTACGTTTTAAACAGCAAAGATCAAAACTTCACTTGTCAAAGAGCAAGCTTATCTGCCACATCCAAGTGCCCATGGCTCCAGCTGCCTCTGAGGAGCTGGACCAGCAGCTCCCAGCACAGCCCCTGCAGATGGGGATCTGTCTGAAAGGGCTCCTTCTGCTCTACATGTGAGGAAACCCCAATCCTCCACCTCTACACTTGTTTCAGTGAGCATGTTTCAGTAATGAATGAAATGCCATAGCCTTGGTGTTTTATATATGAGCTATAAATTCACCCTTTTTCCAGGAGAATTTCATGATATTCATAGATGTCAATTGTACTAAGTGAGGATGTGAAAAACACAGAGCTGCCAGCCTTTCCTCTTTTGCCCTAAGGGTGTGTGGGGTTATCACACATATTCTTTCCTTTGTGTTTCATACTTAACCTTCCCATGTTTTCTTTCCTTATTTCCAGTGAGATAATGTAAGCAGTTAAGTAGCATTCTGTTTTCTTTTCTTGTGGCAATATCATTAAAGTAACATCACTGACTCATTGCTCCAGATTCTCACCAAAATTCCCACCGTTTATAAAGCAAGTTCAGTTCCTCGGCGTGTTCCTAAGCCTTGGTTTTACAACTCCATCAGATGGTGTGAACTTCAAAGCAAAAACCTATATTAAAATACAACTACTAGCTCAGCAGCACAAAGAGGGTTTGATCACTTCCAGAGCATTAAGCTACCAAAGCAGTATCTGCACCAGCCACTAGAGGTACATTTACAGGAGCATTTACAATTTCTCACCACATGGCACACACATTGTTTAAAAAAAATGATCAAAAATCAGCAGGGCTAGTTCATGACAGTCCGTGACATCTCTAAAAGTTACCCTTTCCCTTTGCTGCCGGTCATTTCCCCACCTTCCTTGTTTTTCCTGCTTTTCTACAAGCACCCCACTCTGAATTTCTTCTTGAAATAGTTGAATGCTCAATTTTTTAAAACGTATTTTCTGTGGTTTCACTTGAAAATACAAAGAAGGAAAACAGTGCGTAGGTTCAGGTTTTGATACCAGTTATTTCATGCCAGTAGGAAAGCAAGTTCAGAACTGAACAGTCAAATTCATCAAGCAGAACCCCTTGATGGAGGCTGATTTGCCCACATAAGATAATTGCACAGTTAAAGACACAGAAAGGTTTATGCAGATTTAACCCTAAGTAGCAGTTGAACAAACGGTTCACTAAAATAATACTAAATCTTCATTACTCAACAAAAATATAACCAACAGCTGAGGAATTTAGAGCAGGCAGTTTACACACCAGAAACTAATGAGATAATCATGCCAAGGCAGACTTGTTCAAAAGTCTTACACATTTCTAACTGATTTATACACATATTTTGTGTCCTCCTTGGCTCCAATATTTGCATTAGTAAATTCCCTGGCATAAAGTAAACACACATTTCTGAGTCGCTACTGAAGTAAAGACTAAAACTGTGCAGCTAAGTATTGCATTTTCATTCAGCCAACATCATTCAAAACTACCAATGTAATTATTATGAATTATTATAAGCAGAAAAAAATTTGAGTGCAGAAAAATGCTGCATAAAACCTGAAAAAATTACAATCCTAATTTATATGATTAAGGCTGACATTTGCAGCAATTGTGCAATGCACAAAACTTCAGAATTGAAACACTATGTAATTAAAATCTGTAATTGCAAAAAACAGGCTGCTTAGACTATAATTTAACCAGGTTCTCTTTATTTGATCATCTGATTCTAAAGGTTAATGCAGTGGCCTAGGAAGGCAGTGTTCCCATTTTAATTGTGCTGGCATTTTGACCAAACACCACTTTTAGGGAGATATGGGAGGAAAAATCAAAGCTGTCTTTGCAAGCCACTGCTGCCTTCATAAAACGTTCATAGTGAGAACACACAATCCCAAAATCTGCTGACTTTATTAAAATATTAACAAGGTATAGTTAAAACTTTTGTACACTTATGCAAATCAGGTCGCTAGAACAAGAGAAAGGCAGGATCCCCTGGGAGAAAAAAAATATAAAATCAACAAAGTGAAAAGATCAGCCATCCTTCCACAGCATGACAGCACAACACAAGAGGCAGCAGCTTGGGAATTCAGCAAGATAAATAAAAACCCTCCAAACTTTAAGTAAATTGTGGTTTATAAAGCTAATACATTTAAATGAGGCATATGGTACCATTCAACAAAAAGACTGCCTTTCCCAGGGGATGGGAGGGGTGATTTTGGTGGCCATGCTGCACAGGTGAGATAGGTGTGAGGAGGCCAGCCAGGGTGGGCACCTCCCCACGAGCTCCCTGCCAGGGCAGGCTCTGGGCTCCACTGCCCAAGAGGAGCCATGCACACACACATGGAGGTTCAGTGCCTGTGTGGGTTCAGCACCAAGGCTGTTGGTGGGGTTTAACCCCCAGCCTCCCTCCTCCAAGGAGGTCTCTGGGGCCAGGGCTCCAACCGTGCCTGCAGCAGGCCAGGTCAGGGTCCAGCCCCTGCAGAAGCATTTGGGAATGGGTGTGAGCCAAGCACTGGCTCTGTGGAGGCTACAACTGCTGTGGCTGCAGCCCCCAGTGCTGGCAGGGAAAGCGAGGCCTGGTGTGCAGAGCCACAGCTGGCAAGGTGCTGCTGCCTGGGAGGAGCCTCTGCCCGAGCATCATGTTGAACTGCACCCACCCACGCTTTCTCATACCTCAGCAGGGAAAATTCCTTTACTTATGATTTAGCAGCAGGGAAGGGGATGGGGCAGCTACCATTTGCTTAGTCTTTGTATGTTAATCAGTCCCTAAATTATTAATGGAGGAAAAGAAATTATTTACAAGGTGTTTGACGTAGACATGTAAGGATGTAGCAACACTACTGTCAAGAGAAATACTCATAAATCATTATATCTGTCTTGTCTTATTTATTTATTTATTCCAGCCATGCTCAGAGACCTTTTTCTCCTCCAGGCACCCAGGGAGGCAGAAGGAGACTGAGAGACTGTTTAAGGGCAGAAGAGACCATACCAAGGTTAGGCACCTTTTCTAAATGCTGCACAAGGGTGACAGTTGCACAGAGAAATCAACAGCTTTAGCTTTGTTTTTACTCCTGTTGTAAACATACCTGAAGCTCTGTTTGAAAGAAGAACTTCTGTGGGCACTGCGAACAGTCATAAATTTTGTCTTCCTGCCCATGCACTGCAAAGATGTGCTGCTGCAGTTTGTTTGCCTGTACAAAAACTGAAACAACACAGTACAGTTAGTTAAGATTGCTTCATATAAGGCACCTTGTTTCAAACTGTACTTCAGAGTCTCTGCAACTGTAAAAGGTCCAAGGATATCTGCCAGAGAAGTGCTGATACACTTGGTTCAGCAGAATTTCCTTACAAGTAGTCAATTTAGAGTCTCCAGGCTGACAGTCAGCTTACTTCTAACAGACTTTACATCCTGTATGGATTTTTGATATTTCACATAAAGCTAACACTGTCCACAGGTAACTGGAAGAACTCAGCCATCAGACCAAAGAGAGGACGTCACTGCTCCCATGGGGAGCCCTGGGCCCATGGCAGGTGCATCAGATACATTTTTAATGCAGGACAACTGGGCCAGGAGAAGCCTTGATGGCTGGTCTGGAAGACACGTGGCCCAGAACAGCCTTTCTGGCAGAAATGTGAATTTGAAATGGCAGGCTTGCCACAATTTTTAGGTCTTTTAAATAGGTTGTCCATTCAGTATAAAATAAAAATATTATTGTTCAACATCACAAATATCATAGCATCTGCATTATGATTCTGGATTGACAATTATTCTGACTTTACTGAGGGAAATTTTGAAGTGTATTTTGAAGTACAGAACCATAGCTTTAGCTGGTTAAAAAATATATCTATATCTGATTTAATTTTTGTCTCACTTTACATGAATGGTCATCTGTATGTGAAAATGGCTTCCTCAGCAGAATTTAACAAATGCATCCAAAATTTTTTACAGCACATTTCAGAAAGGATCTATTAACTCCAAGCTCACACAAAAACCAGTTTCTCAAATGGTGGGCCAAACCCTAAAGAATGTAGGTTCACCTTATTCCCACCAAAGTTAAAGGAATAGCAGGTGCTGCCATGCCCCTTTACTGACAACAGGCTCACAGTGACACCTACACAATCCTTATCGCTCAAACAGATTGGAAATGCAGATGTTAACTACTGTGTGAAGAGAGTATAAAAGGCAGCCTTTAGCATGCACCCTGCAGATCCTGGAAAAGCAAGAATCACCCATGATCATTTGCACTGATGAGACAGCTTAAATGATCGACAGAGAAGGAATACCTAGTAGGCTCTCAGACAGGAGTTAGAAATGTGCCACTGTAAGAAAACTGGGTTTAAAAAAAACCTCTGAGAGAGCAGCTGGCAAAACCATAGAGTTGTACAATTTGCTCTTATCAAACCTTTACTCCCCTTTATTCAGCACTGTAAGCAGACCATGAACCACCTGGCCTTTAAATAGTCCTTGCTCAGGTGGATAAGGGCTTGCAAGAGCAGGTCCATCCTTTGCAAGTCCTGCACTTGGAAACACATAGCACCTTTGAGCCACAAGGCAAAATGTAAATGTTTGGAGATGTGGGGGCCATGCAGAGCCTCCTGCATGTGGCAGTGCTGCTCGGCGTCAAACACCACAGAGCTGCTCGGCAGAGCGAGCCCCAGCTTCAGACAGAGGATATTTGAACATTTCCAAGCACAGTATTTCTTTTTCCCAGGGAAAGGAATACAGTATTTTACAAATCCCCCGAGTGTCATTTCTGGATCTAGCCATGCACGCTGAGGCTTGTCTTGGCCTCCCTGTCTTACCTGTGAAACAAACAGGGCATTTGAATGTGCCTCCCATCCCCTCAAAGCTGTGCTCAATCAGGTGACACAGGAGCTTTGCCGGAGAGTCAAACATCTGGTTACACAGCTTGCACTCATGATTGATGCCTTCCTCTGCAAGGTTCAAATGATACAACTTGTTAGTGACACAGCAGATTAGCGTCGGGGAGGCAGCAGCAGCCGGCGGGGAACGCCTGTGCCGGCACACAGGGCCCCCAGGACCCCCAGCCCCAGAGCAGGAGGAGCCGCCGGCGCTCAGGGGTGCAGCCCCCACATCCCGGCTGCAGGGCTCCATCCACCGGGAACCCACGCGGGGCTCCCGGGCTCCCAACAACCCTGCCACAAAGGGAGAGCAGCCCTGCTCTGGGTGCAGAGGATTAAAGAGTCAAACAGCATTTAAAAGTACTTTAATAGTGTGAGTTCAGCCACCAGTGCTGACAGAGGGTGAAGTGATGTCTTCACCTCAGAGCACACTGCAAACATACAGGAGAGGAAGGAACTGTTGGAGAATAGCAGGAGCTGAAAGCAGAGTGTCAGTGTAAATTTTTTTTGTATTTCTTGGCTTTTTACAAGGTGTAGAGAGACCACTGAAGGTATTTAAATGTCATCTGATGGCGGAATTTCCTTGTCATGTATCTTAAGTATTGAATACACAGGGCCCATTTTAGATGCCTCTATATTCTAACTGAATTCAGTGAAATAGCAATAATTATTACTCTTGGTTCAAGTCTACCACTTTTGCAAGATGATATACTTCTCTATTTACTGAAGTTTGTTGTTCTGGGGGTGCAGTTGAGCTTTTTTTTATTGAAGTACTGAAGTCATATTAAAGCAATTTTCACACATAAAACTAAACAATGCTTTGGTTTTCTTGAAGGGAGGGAGGGAGGGAGTTGCAGAATTTTAGAAAACATAGCATACGGTTTATAAAAATCAGAAACTACCTAAAAGGTTTTTATACTGTGGTTGGTTTCTGCAAATAACTCCCTGAAAATATGTCTTTCCTTCACTGTGGCAGCACATGAACTTCTCATGAAAACATATTTTAAAAACTAAATAAATTTTTTTTTGTTCTAAACTCATCTTTATTTTTACATCCTCAAATATCAATGAATATTAATTTTTAGTTCCAAGATTGCTAAGAAATGACTACATTACCCCATGAACTAATTCCTGCCAAGTACACTTGGCTCTTACGAATAATGTGAGCCCTCAGAAGCATGGTCTTTACTTACAGTTGCTTCAAATTAGCTTTTTCTATTTTTAAAGGGGCTAGACAGTAGGAAAGTATTGCTTGCTGTGAAGCCTTTGGTACTCTAAGGATCCCAAGGCCCCTGTACAAGGCTTGGACAGTGGAGAGCTGCCCGTGCTGCCTCTGGAACCCTGTGGCAGTGGGTGCCCACGGTGAGTGCTGCACCAGAGCTGCCTGGGGAATGGGGAGGCAGCGTGGGGACAAGTAAACAGGTGGGTTGGGAAGGAGATAAAAAGAGAAAAGGAAAGAGCCAGGAACAGAAAGATGAAAGGGCTGGTAGCTCCGTGGCAGCAGCTCTATGAATTCCCTTGGGAGCCACAAGCAGGGACTGGGATGTTTCTAGGACGCGACGAGGTTTGCAATGCTCTGCTCGCACAGGCTCCGTGTTGCCCTCTCTAGTGTGTAGGTTTCCAAACCAGGCCCTCTCCCCTCACTGTGGCCTAAGGCTGGATTCTCCCATCAGGCCCTTGCCTGAAAAGTTCTGGCTTTGTGTGAATTTTGCAACCTGCTCCAGAGGGGAGAAGAGATGGGGAAGGGACATGAGCCTCATGCTGAGCGTGCCCAGCCACACCGCTGTGTACAGCGACCAAATGCTGCAATAAACCCGCAGAGGACAAAGGAGGAACTGGGGGGAATGGAACAAATGCCTTCTACAAATAAATCAGAGAAATCATGTTTGACATTAATTTTCTACCCTCTACATACTGGGTATTTGGAAAACAGTGATTCATGTACAGCCTATGGTCCTGTGTGAGCACATGTGTTCATAAATACAGATAGACACATATTGATGACTAGACTGCTGCTCCTTTCCCAGCCTAAATTTCTATAATTTGAGTAAAACTAAAAAAAAAAAAAAAAACCCACAAAAAACCAAAAACAAACAATGCTCAGCATTTCAGTTAAAGAATATTCTTACAAGCTTGGTATGTTTAATTAGGTAACAGAGATTGTGTATTTTCTTGGCTGATCCCTGCAGTATTTTAAATAGTTAAACCCATAACAAACAAACTAAAACTAGAATGAAAAATAATAAAACATAATGGGTTCCTGCAGATCTGGAAATTTATCCCACTCGAGGCAAGACCTTTTGATTTGCAAATCCACTTCTGAATTATAAGGCCTTCTCCTCACCGGTGGGGGTTTTTATTCCACTCCCACAGGAGTCCATTATGTATTTCTTGTGTCTATAAAACCATCCAGAAAGAAAAAAAGAGGGAAAAAGTACCATGGTTAGCATGACAAACGTTTCTCTTTTCATGCATGTGTATTCAAAATATGAAAATGCCCAAAGATATAGATAGAATTGGTGCTATAATCACTCTCTCCTCTATGGCATTTTACAGCATATTATTTTACACAGAAACACAGCACATGTATAGAGATACTCAGTCACCTTTGGAGAATAACTTCCTTGAATTATATAAGATCATCTAGGTACATGCAAGGAGGCTTTCTGACAATGTGGTGTGACAGTCAAATGTGTGGTGCTGGGCACTAGCAGCAGCAAACATATCATCGTTTCCCTCATTCTTATTCGCCTTTTTTGTTCTAGCATGACAAGCATCTATGAGAGACCTACATAACTCAAGTGAATTATGCAGCCCCTCTCATTTGTAAAATAAAATGCAGATTTTTACAGTTTGTTATGCCAGATCTTCTCCCATTTCTTCATAAGTGTATCTGTGGAGGGATCAGATGATTACAGGACGAAACAAGCAATGCACAGCAAACAAGAATCTTGGGTTTCTTGCCTTTTTTTCCTGAGCTCAAAATAATAAGCATTAATTTTACACTTGATTTCTCAAAAAAATAATAGGATGTGCTCTTGTTTAAAACAAGCAGGCCTGCTGGATTCTGTCAGGCTGAAACTATGTCAGGCCAAAAGAGGAACAGAGCGCTTTGTGTAAAAGTATCATGGGGAGATGATAGTATCCTGTAATGTTTTCAGTACCTACTTTTGTCTCCAAAAGCATTTGATCCCTGGCAGACACATACTTATTTCCATACTGGTCTTGAGGGAAGCCAGTAGGAATGAGAGCTGATTATCTGAATCCTGAAGGTGAAACCTGGGTGGTGCCCGCTGATGTCAAAGGCAGGCATTTGTATAAATTTGGAGGTACATAATTTACTGCCTGTTAGTGAGGATTAGTGGGCTGCGCAGACCCAGCTGAACCGCGGTGGCGGAGCACGTCACTCATTGTTGCCAAGTCCGGGTGCCTTTGCAGGATAGTTTTAAATATGTTGATAGGGTGTTTAGTAGCACTTACACTGCCATCCTGCCCATTTCAGAGCGGGAATATGCTTCTCCATAAAGCTATTTCTGCTGCAGCAATGTGCATTTAATACATATTACAATGAGTCTCTAAGCCTCTAAGAGAACCGACACCAGCAGCCTCCTGGCGAGGATGCAGTATAATTAATAATGCTGTATTAAACCCATTTACTGTATCAGCTGCATTTCTAATTATAACTATATTAATGGCAATGTGAAAATACATGTTAACACTGTCGTGTACGGACACGGTATACCAACAACAAGTAGATGATTTCAATACCAAAAATCAAGATGGCATTGTCTTTATTGTTTGTTAAAACTTCCCTCGTCTACTCAATTTAATAAAGCAAAAATTTTCCCTTATGGAATAACTGCAATAGTCTTAATTTGAGAGATCATGTCAGACAATCTGATGCTCATTGCTGACAACAACATGTACATCCCACACTATAGCTTTCCAGACCAGTATATTTCTACTCTACTGTAGCAAATTAAGCCAGTAAAAGGGAATTTCTTCCCTGTACTTAGATGTTCACATCCATGAGTTAACCGTGCTTTTAATGAACTTTGAAATACTGTGATTCACTGTAACAAAGCATTAATATACTGTGTTCACAGAGAACCTTCGTCTGTCCATTACATCATAAATCTGGTAGAATTAAATGGGCCGTGTGCTCTAATTATGGTAGAAATAAATAGAAATTGGAATGAACACAGGGAAATAAAATGAAAACTGCATGGAACTATTCTGTTTATGCAATTCATTTCCCAGTAAATAAGAAATCAAAGGGAAAAATTTATAATGTAAGAAAAGGAGCTTCCCCAGCAATTTTTTCCATATGGCTGTGAAGGAGCAAGGGGCTGGAACCAGGGTAGGATAGCAGCGATGGACACCCCCTCAAACACAAAGCCTGCAGAGAGCCACTTTGATCTCTCATCTGTTTTGCACCACTCCACCACTGGTTTTCATTAAAAACAATCCAAGGATGGAAGTAAAACCAAGGTCTGAGGACACACTGCAACTGCTCCAAGGGGATGGCAAATTTGCAGACGGTCACATTGGATGAAGACGACGTCTGCTGTACGGTCGACATTTCCTCCTCGCCATTGCTGCCTAAACCCACAACCTGCTACAGAAACCATTTGGGCCACACTGCTCCGCTGCATTTTTGTAATTAATCCCATAGGGTGTGGCTGAGCCCTTCCCTTGCTGGCGGGCAGCATCGGGCCAAGGAGATCCTGTGCTCCAGCCCGGCACGGGCCAGCGGCACCGAGGCGTGCTGCAGCACGGCCATTAGGCAGCCTGGGCGGTGAAAGGCAGCGGATTGATGGCGTGGCAACAGAAATGTCACCTGGGGAGCTGGGTGCCGTCCTCCCAGGGATGCTGGAGGTCAGTTACTATGGCAACACCGAATGAGCTCAACCTTGTAACTGACCCTTATCTTTTTTTGATCTGTGGCCCCCTTGGGACCTTGGCTGGAAATCAACTGGAAAATAATCTGGTCACATATCAGAAAGAAAACTATTTATACTTATTTATTTATCCAGGTAGAGCTCGTGTCTCCCTTTGACGACTCTGCCAGACTAAAGACACCCATCATGCTCCCTCAGCGGTTTCAGTGGTGGAAACACCCAGCTCTGCGCTGTGAGAAACCATGCCAAACCCCCCTGCCACTGCACAACACACACACACAAATTGCCATGGATATCTGTGCTCATGACTCCACTGATATATTGCCAAAATCTTGCCTTGCTCTCAGCCCCCAACTTGCCTGTGTGGATAAACATACACCTACACCCCTTCTTGGATGGTTTAATATTTTATGTTGGTATCCACTAATCATATTCTTTTGTGCTTTATCTCTCTGCTGAAATATGATACTGCTTTGAAATATATTTATATGATCTAGAATGGCACAACACTGATGTCTTTTATGAGCTGAAGATTGTTTAATAAAATCTTGCATTTCTGCTTCATCCTTATGACAATTTTACTATTATAAGTTTTCAAGGGATATGAGAGCTGTCCACTGTGGTTAGAAACATCACTTTAATGAAAAATGATAACATGGGGGCTTGGATTTTTCTAGAAACTATGTAAGGAATACCAGCAAAAATACAGAGTTCCCAACATGCATTTGTATGTAATTTTGTTGGTTTTTTCTTATATTTGCCTATGGATAAGACTCATTAAAATCAGGTCTGTTTATCATAGTTTTCCAAAGGATGGGCAGCTTAGACAAGGGTTTATCAGCACAAAGGGCAATTGCTCTTCTTCAGGTGGGGAGACTCTCTGGGGAAATGGGATTCAGGAAATCACGGGCTATATTAGGAGACAGGAGCCACAGGATTTGCTGGTGCTAGAAGAAGTTCCTATGGATTCCTGGTAACAAAGTCCAGGGTTACTTGTGATGTACTTTTTCAGGCTCAAAAAGGTATTCTTTTCCATGCTAAATTAGCCTGACCACACAACGGGCTTTAAACTCTTTCATCATCTTAGGGGGCCTCAAGCTCAAAATATGCAGAATTAGATGCCAAATTATTTATAGGGTAGCTTGTAAGTTCACTGCCTCCAGTATATGTCAGTACACTGCAATATTAAAATGACCATCAAAAAGAAGCATGGTCCCAGAGGGACTGGGGATGAGATTGAAGGGAGTTTCCTCCCGACTGTGAGTTCCTGGGCTGCTCCAGAGCCCCTGCCCTGCTCCTGGCCGCAGGCTGTGTGCTCCCACTGCTCCTGAGGGGAAGGCTGAGCCTCACACTCATGGGATGGGGCTGCCAGGCCCAGCTTCATCAACTTAATTTTCAGTTCACAAGAAAAATAAAATCTGAAAGTTCAAAGGAGTTCATGGAGTTGTGCATCATCTATCTCTGTCTGCAGAGCCCCAGAGGGACCTGCCTGCAAAGCTTTATTTTAGATTTGGATATTAATCTGGGAAACTGCATAAAGATAATTTATAGCAATACACACAATACTTTACCACAATAACTTCACACTTTATCAGCCTTTCTCTGAAGATGCCTTTTTTTTAATAGCCTATATTAAAACATTTTGTGGACTAAAGCCTGATAGGTCTGACTGCTCATTCAGAATAGTTGATTAAGGAATAACTCCACTGGCTTCCATGCAAAAATGGAAATGCAAAACCCATACAGGAAAAGAAACAAATGCTGTCTTTCAGTGTGCGAGTCCATACAACCACACATGGAATTAGTTTCATCCAGACTAATGAACCTCTAGGAACAACCAGGGTTTAGTAAGAGCACCACCTCATTCCCACACAATTCAAATCAAGTCATGTATTTCAATGTTTTGAAATACTCACAGTTGTGTTATTTCAAGTTTAATGTCAATACCTGAGGAAACTGAAGTAAGGCAGCCCTGAATCCATGGCCACACAGCCTATTCCCTGCAATATTCTCCCTCATGCCATTGTATTGCTGAAAACTAAATACACCTTATTGCTCCTGGTCTCCTCCCTGGGAGCAGCTCCCTGTACTGCTACACAGCAGGAACACATTCATCCTCTCATGCTATTGACAATAGCACATAGAAGAGCTCAGTACAGACAAACAGCAATAACTAGCATCTACTTGGCATCTATTCTTCTTGTGAAATTAAAAATTAAAATTAAAACATCATTATACTCTTATTAAACATCCCACTGGAATATGCCAATGCTTTAAAAACAAAGCTTTAAACCTACTTTAAATAGGTGTCAAGCCCTTTTTTCCTCCTTTTACAGGCCTGGCACATTCCCCAGCCTCAGCAGCAGGCCCCCAGAGCTGTGAGGTGCCCCCTCCCCACCACATCCCACCCGTGCCTCCTGCAGTGCCAGTGTGTGGCAACTGTGGTCACACAGAGGCCACCAGAGCTGCCAGGATGCCAAAGGTGCCAAAGGCAAAGCCTTCCCTCCCACGGGCAACCCCTCCTCTGCCTGGGTGCGGAGTGGCAGCTGCATCCCAAAACTACTGCTCCAAAGGCATTTGCCTTGTTGCTGGGTGCATTTTTGTGCCCTCAGAGGCAGGTTCCTGAGCTAGGGATGCAGGGCAGGGTGAGCAGCCCCCTGAGCTAGCCCAGCACACCTGGGACAGCACACGGTGTTTGTTAAAACACCAACTCCCACTGATGCGTATCGCTGATCTTCACATTACCATTTCCCAAGTACACATTGACGTGATGGACTTTAAATCTATTGTGTAAATAATCATCAGATTAATGGTCTCTAATAGTGTATCATTAACATGACAGGCTACAAGCCAGTTGATGTCAACTACACTCAGCAATGCATAGAGTAAGAGAAAGGCATAAACCATTCCCATGATGGCATCAGGGAAGCAGAAAAACCGGTAAAAGGAGAAATAGAAATAAAACTCCTAAATACATCCCCACCTAAATGTACAATTTAACTGAGAAATACTGAAGGTTCTTTCAGGCATCAAAACATAATAAATGTCAATTTTTATTTTTTTTTTTAGTGGAAGGGTAGACTTTAATTTCCATCAGCAAAGAAATATTCTATTATCCCTGCATTGGTGCAATGCCTTTTGAGTCTCTGCAATGCCTTATCTGATATTACAAATTCTGCATAAACATGGAAGTATGTATCCAGCAATGTAAACTTTACAGCAGTATCAGCTATGGTCTAATTAAAGATTACATTAATATAGATATCTGGGAAATGGTGCAGTGGGCATAGAGTTAAAAACGCAATTGAAAATCAACCATGAGCATTATTTTTGTGGTACATCACCTAACACTCAGAGACTGGCCAAATGCTGCATCCCCACAATGCTGGGGCAATTTGCACCACTTACTCAAATAAATGCATTTCTTTTAAATATGTATTAATTTTGTTTTCTTATTAAGAAACAGTATCCCTAGGGAAAAGACTCTGGTTAAAAAGCAATCTCTTAAGGCATTGTTATCAACTTAAAGACCAAATTTCTTTGAAATACCTACAGACAAGCAAAAAACCCAGAAACACCTCTCAGCTATTCCTTGGAAAATAAAAATGATGGTTACCCAGCTATCTTGACGTGAGCATTCAGCTCAACTGCACTGGAGCTTACTTGTTCATCTGAGGGTTGAACTCATGTCACAGCTCAGCCCCAGAGAGGCTCCTGTCCCCCACCCCTACCGAGGTGCCTCCTTCACTCCTTCTCCCCAGGTGCTCAGGGACACAAACCAGTTATTGGGGATGGCAGAATGAGAGGCCACTGCAAACAGAGAGAACCAAGGGTCACTAAATAAGGTCTGGCTGACTAAGATAGGTAACTGTTTTTGCATGGCACAAACACCCCTCAGAGCTCATTAAATGCAAATATGGCCAAAAGAATGAACCTCCCCTATGAGACATATTTTAAATCAGGAATCCTAGGGAGTAGTAACACATGATATTCCTTAAAGCAGTCAAAAAAAAAGAATCTTCATGAAAACAAGAAAATATCTTAAGCATCTCTGCATTATGCAGACATATATTCTTGTACTGTGGGATTATGCACAAGTAAATGTACAGAGCATCTCCCATTGATGTTGATAGAATTTGCTTAATTCACACTCCACAGTCCAGGTGGAAATCAAACCCTCTGGCCAGCTTCATCTTGAATAAGAAGAGAAACTGCAACCCAGTGACTTTCTGGAAGAGATCTCACAGGTGAGCAAGGGCTCTGCATAACACAGACTGTAAAGTTACTCTGGTAGTGCTCATCTAACATACAAACATGGATTACAATGCAAAAAACCTAGTATCAAACTCATAACACCTTTACACGTGTTCTTTGTCCTGCACATGGGCCAGCCAGCTTGCACACTTCACGTATGATCTGGAGTGGACAGGCAACACTGAAGCAGCTGCCCTGAGTTCTGCACAGAAGGAGAGCTCAGGGCCAGCACACATATTCTGTAGAGCTGTGAGGGGCACCAGTGGCACCATGGGCAGAACCTTCTTCTGGGATCCTAAACTCAGAGGACTTTGGCTTCTACCTTTCTATTCAAACAAATTGCTTTCTATTTTACTGTGAGTAGCTCGGTCAGGCATATATGGCTGTTGACAGATACACTGTCAGTGCACAACATGGCCAGCTTGTTTTTATTTGTTTTTTAGAAACACATTTTCTTTATTTTATATGTCATTATTAGCTTTTTAATCCATTGAAGAAAGCCATGTGCAAACGCACACTGTAGACAGACTCTGGAGAACATATGTGGTCTGCGACAGAAAACTTAGTGTAAAAGATGAGGAAATTCTGTATTTTTGGTTAAATAAAGGGATCTGGAAGAGCCAGTCCTACAGTGGTGCTGAGGCAGCCCCTTCCAGCCACCTGAAAATGTGAGCATGCCACAGCATCAAACCACAAGGACATTCAGGAGGCTCTGATGGCTTATTAACAGCAGTAGTCTTACAGAGCTATTTTTGCTTAAACTCACCTAGATCTCATGCTCTTGGCATTGTAAGGTTTCTGGGCTCTCTGCAACTCCTCTCATTCTCAGAAGTTACATTTAAAAATAAAATAAAATTAATTAATTTTTAAAAATGCCAAGCCCCAGGCGTCTGCCCAAAATGAAGCACCAAGATGTTCCCAGCAGGATGGTGCTTTCAGGGTGTGCACGGTACAGACTGGAGCCATGCAGAGGTGGCTGAGATGATTTGGAAAGATCCAAAGGTGTTGTCAGATTGCTGTAGAGAAAGGCCTGATACGCAATCATTGAATTTGAAAGAGACTTAAGGGTATCTACCTAATAAGTCCACATGAGAAGAACCAGCCCTGCAAAAGTTACTATGAAGGAATGAAAAATGGGAGGAAAGATCAAGCTGCTTTTCAGCTGTGCCCTCAAATAAAATAAGATTCTTAATCAAGCCATCATAGAATCCCTGCTTCAACCAAAAAGCTTTCTCTCTGTCAGAGACCTGCTACCCACCATTTTGTTCTTTTTTTTTTTTTTAATTTTGTGAGTTCTTATTTTAACCTCAGATTCAACAATCGGCATTAAGAAGTCGGCATTTGCTCCTATCACCCCAGAGAGGTAGGGAAGATACAATCGTATATATGCAAAATAGGCATGAACTCTGATAACAATACTTTGCCTGTAGGCAAAAATTGACTTTTTAAATGGCAGCCACTGTAATAATGTTAGCCTAAAACCCACCCTTGCAGGATTTTCCTCTGCTTAGTAAAAACAAGGTACATGCTGATAGGAAAAGCAAAGAGTTTGGGTACCAATAATATGAGGAATATTTTAGTGGGAATAGGGGAAAGCAAAATTGTAAAATAAAAGGTCTGTCCCACTGAACTACAAATCCACCTGCTGTACCGGCATGGAGGGGGTGAAGTGGCAAGTCTGTAGCCACAGAGGCAAGAAGGGCTGCCAAGATCTGTGTCCTACAGCTTGTTAGTCTCAACCAGCAGCACCTGGAAAGGCCTTGGGATGCCTTCCCCACACAGCTTGTCCTTTTGGAAAACTGCCTACAGAGGAATGGTCTAAAGCAATGGTCTATGGGATGAGTGGTAGATGATGCCTACTCTTTACATTTCTCTTCCTTATGATTACCAACAGAATGTGCATTGCTGCACAAGAGGAAGTGCAAGAACAGGGCTTCCTTTCTAATTCTGGCTCCTCGGGGGAGTGCTCTGGGAGACCTGGGATGCCCTGGTGCCACCCATGTGCCTGAACTGCCCCAGCAGCTACAGGGAGTGGTGCCAAAGCCACCCAGCCCCAGTGTGACTGGCCACTCCTCCACCAGGCACTGGCCCTGGCAGGTTGTGGGGCACATCCCAGGAAGAGGTGTGCAGGCAGCGTGGCATGCACAACAGTTGAATCTTTGCAGCTAGATGAGCATCAATTATGCATTGTATCAAAATCCAAATGCTAGAGCATAAAGCAGGCAATTCAAAGAAACAGCATGAGCAAAGCAAATGCCAAA
The DNA here is from genome assembly GCF_024509145.1 of Vidua macroura. Lineage (NCBI taxonomy): Eukaryota > Metazoa > Chordata > Aves > Passeriformes > Viduidae > Vidua > Vidua macroura. The sequence goes on from NC_071581.1 coordinate 10,202,300, forward strand.
GAAATGAAAAATATGTCCAAAACTGTGACAGAGCACTCGGCTACTTTTCACATAACATCATCAATCATCTTTCATCGAAGATTTCAAATACTTGGGAAGAGAGTACAAAAATATTCAAAGATACAATATTTGTATTTTGAATGTTAATTTGACACAAAGGAGTGTGCATGAGGGAATGTTTATAATCAGCACTCCAATAAACTCACAAATGACTCTAGTATTTTATAAGCTTGTTAGAAACAAATCACTCCCTTAGCTTATATTTACTTACTGATGAATAATAAAAGGCCTCAATACACAAAGAGTAAATTCAAAATGTTTTCCTCTTGTTTTATCTTCTATGACAATACTGGAACCCTCTCGCTCAGGCTGTGATTCCCAAACATGCCTCTCCTGGTTTTATGGCTAAATATTGATTTCTCCGTACAAGCAGAGGCAGCTTTGAACATTGGTTCCTGCCCCCATCCCCCGTGTAAAGCAGATGCCCTGGTCTGGAGTTGAACAGCAGTGACTGGCCTTGCCCCCTGCCCTCGTGCTGCCTGGAGGGGTGGGGAAGGGAGCACGTCCAGCTCTGCCAATTTACGCAGCAGTGAAGGTGCAGGCCGAGTGCTCAGTCTCAGGAGGAAGAGGAGAAGATATGCTTACCCTGCACATCTCCTGGAGCAAAGCACAGGACAGTTGAGCAGAAGAGTATAAAAAGAGACTTTGCAATATACTCATACACCTGCAACGGTCCCAAACAAACACATCAACTGCTTCAGCTGGTCTGCAGAGGCCTGGGCAAGGTGTCAGTACAATACAGGCTCCTGGGAGCACCCAAATACCCTGCACACCATTGGTGCAACAGCCCAGTAACTGACCACAGCCGAAAAACCCCTTTAGCCTGTTTAAAACCACCAGGATGCTTTAATGCAATACAAATCATGCTTCAGCAGACAACACCTACACCTTCCAAATGCCATTAGTCATACACCAGCTCAGACCAATAATGCTCTAGATGCAAGCACAGGAGACCAGTGCTCGTCATGAAGCCCTGGCAGTAGCTGTGCCGTGGTACCCACGTGTGCCATGATAGCTGGATTTCAGAAGTAATTGCTGCATGGGTCGGCATGCTGGATTCATAAGCGGTAAGTAGCACAAATGGAGGGAAACAAAAGTTGGCAGAACAATGCCTCATTTTTCTAATGTAACTAAGTGCTGAATGTGGTAATGGGAATTGTGGGGATACTTGTCTTTATGCTCTTATTTACCCAATAGAAATAATACAGGGATATTCTAATGCAGGATTTTACTTAATGTACAGTTAAGCATTACACAAACATTTTATTGTGGTCTGTAAAGATGATCTATTTAGAGTAGCTGAAGAAAAATCAAACACTGCATTCAAGCATAAGTGCTTCTGGTAGACACACAAATGCAGAGTGACTTTACAAAGTAAATGTAACACAGGCTTTTGTTCTAGATGGCCCTGTTGCTTCGTGCACAGGCATCAAACACATCCTCACCACCTCTTAAAGACAAACCCAACACTGCCATGGACCAAGCTGGCTGGACACACGGCACCTTTGTTAATTGCATTAAGATGCTGAAGTGAATAAACACAGCCAGGCCTACTCACAGCCCTGGCACCCACTGGTGCTGCAGAGGGTGAGGTGTGAACTTGAGACAGTTTCTGTAACATGCCTGTTGCTGGGACTGGCCTGGTGTTCTTCACAGGGAGCTGGGAATCACTGCAGTATTGCAGAATACATAACAAAGCTTGCACAGCCCCTGCTATTATTAACCATGGTTCAGGTGTGCATTGAGCTGATTAAGCACTTAGTCATTACAGACATACAGCTTAGCATTCACATTTCCAGAGTACTTTATAAGATGGTTTTTATTTCTAAAATTGTTCATGGCAGAGCCACGAGAATAAAATTACTTTTTCACTTTTTCACTTTTCACAAGCCATAAAGCACTGTACAGGAATTTATTAAGAAGTGTAACACTGACAAGTGATACACTTTCAAAATAAATCTCAAGGCTCCAAAGCCATGGCCACATGGCACTGCCACTGTAATCCTCCTCAGGGACAGAGACCACCCGTCATGGAGCTCTGCTCCCTCAGCTGCCACTCTGGCCAGCAGCTGGAGCAAAGGGAAGGCTGCAGATGGAGCATCCCAGAGACTGCTCCACGGTGCGGGTGAGAGGTCTGATGGAGGAAGACAGGCAAAGGAAGGTGGAGCACAACAATGCCACTGCCATCTCTGTCACTTCCATGCCACTCCTATGGGAACCTGCCCCTGCCAGGGGCTTCCCACTCCTCACTGCCTGTAACACAGTGCCTTCAGCACCACAGGTGAGGTGCAGTGCTCTTGGACACATTTGTGTTTTAAAAGCAGTGCTGGTGTCTGAAACTCCAACCACTTAAGCCAGTGGCAAAGTTTATAGTCTGCACCCGGCTACCTCTCCAAGGTGGAGTGTAAAGACCAGCACCCCCTGAGCCACCAGGCAAGGGGGCCTACTCAGCCTCTGTTCTTCATCCCCAGGTGGTGCAGAGGAGTAGGGAGGCACACATCCTTGGGGGAGAATTCCTTATACATTGTTCCAGCATCAGCACTTCAGCCCCCAGAGAGAATAGTGACTAATCCCCAACCACTCAATAAACTTCATGCTAATGGATGGCAGGATAAAACATACAATTTCTCAGAAAGGAAGATAATTACTGGAGGCATGTGAAATGCTAGAAATGCAGGAAGCAAACAGCTGAAGGAAAACCCATATAGGACATGTCAGGGTTTCACAACAAAAATGCTGTCAACATGCCACGGTGTGTGTCAGGAGCCTCAGTGCTCTTCAGTCTGAAGTCACTGGAATTTTCCCTGTGGCCAGGGGCTGCAATTTTTACCCTCTAGATCCATCTTTGATGTTATTGAAACAGAGACATGAATTTGAAAAGGAAAGAAGTCATGTCATGAAGAAAACAGGGAAAAAAACACTTTCCAGGCGGGAAGGGTCATGGCAGTCTAAATGACTGAATAAAAAACTACACTGCTCTCCATTTTTATAGAAGTGTCCCAAGTACAGTGCCCTCGAGGATTCTCCTTTGAGTTATCCATTTATTTTTTAAAAGCTTTTCTGGAGAAAATAAACACTCCTTATTTCCAGGAATAAAAACAAAACAAACCATCCTCAGACAGCTGGCAGGAGAGGCAGGGCGCAGCCCAGGCTCGCTCTGGGGCTGCCCCCTTTGTCTCCATGCCTGGCAGGTGTCTCTGAGGAGGGGAGCACACCAGCTGCTCTCAGCCATGACTGAAGCCAGGCACCTCAGGCATGAGTGGTGACAATCCCAGGGCTTTCTGGTGGGCACTTTCCTGTGCCCAGCACCGTTGGCAGTACTGTGCCACCCCACTGCCTGCACAGAGAGCATGGGCCAACCCCAGCCCAGGCACCGGGCCCTGGATCACAGAGCAACGTGGTAGCAATTTCTAAAGGATCGCAAAGCCTACATCATCACTTGTGCTGCTACTGGGAGGAGCTAAAGCCCGTCTGTACCACCCTCTTCAGAGTCAGAAGAAGAATTTCTCGTGGCAGCCCTCGTGTCACAAGTTGTCCAGTTGTCCCCTGGCACATTCCCTGTTCCCAGCTCAGCCGGCAGCTGCCAGCAGAGGCAGGGAACAGCGTCTGAGCACAGGACCCAGCACAGTGTCTTCACTTACATGTGCTGAGTTGCAATAACTGGGGATTTTAAATGGTTTTGTCTCACCACTTGGTTTGCTTTTCAAAGCAGAGGAAGTATTTATCAATAAAGATTTTAAAAAGAATTAATTATCACCATCATCAAGTCAAGCTCCCTGGTGCCTCGCTGTCCAGCACCTGCCCGTGTCCTCTCCCCTTTCAGTGAAGGATCTACCATCTCTGCACTATCCTTGTGCTTTGGAGCTCTAAAGCATTATTAAAATCAATTCACTTGGTGTCAAAAACTCTCCTTCTTCTTGTACCTACCAGTACTGCTGTAGTATTCATCAGATTTTTACCACCAGGATTAATGTTATAAAATGTCACTTGCTACAGTAAAATTTATCAACATTATTATATACCATAGAAACTGCCACCACAGACAAATGCACTACATTAAAATTTTGTCTAGAGCTCCCTAGAGGAAACATTTGCTGCAATTTGTGTAACAGTTTATATATTTATGCTATTTAATGGTACAAAGCAATAATTATGACTTCATTCACTGATAAGCAACAGCATTATATAAATCAGATGCGGATTTAGAACATGCCAGCTTTGTCACTGGCCTACCACTTGTAAATTATGTTGCTGTTAAAAAAAAAATCTAAGCAAATATGAGTTAGCAGCAGGAAGCTAATAATGTGCCTCCAGCTGTTCCAGTTAACCTGCAAATGTGGCCATCTGCACCTCAGGAGAAAAAGAAAAGGAGAGATAGAGGGAGGGAGGAAAAGGAGAGAGGAGAGAAGCTCCCACCAACACCAGCACAAAGCCTGGGCCCTGAGCAGTAGGAATGACCTTGCTCCTCATGACCAGACAAGCGCATATTTAAAATCAGAAAAGTTACCAAAGAATAAAGGACCTTTTCTCCCCTAGACCCACAGAAAAAAAAAAAAATAAAAAAGAGAAAAAAAGTCCTTTCCACTGCCTTTTTTCTAGAACAGGCTGTCTTTCACATCTGAGGTTATTATTTACTGCATTGCAGGTCTGTCCAATGAACAGATTTTTCTTACAACTCTAGCCTTTCATTTCTACTTTTTAACACCTCTTCACAGACCCATCTTGTATTTTTTTTTAAATGGTGGTCATTGTAATAGATTTATTCCAGCTTCAGACAATTTAAAATGGATCTGCAGGGCACAAAGGCTGAACTATCAAACAAGACCAAAATTCTCAGATAGAAAGTCACAGATCTTGCAGTGCACAGCAGCTTCACTCCTGCCTTTGGGTTCATGGGGATGAGGTGTCCTTAGGACATGCGAGTAGTGTTTGCTCAAAGATTATTTTATAAGAGTCTTCTGTGGAATCTGGGTCACAAGGAACTGACACAAAATATTCCCTTTGACATTCACCCACACACTGAAGAGACAGTGGCTGAAAGTGCAGGTCCTGTACATTGTTACACTTTGGTAATCCGACAGCAGTTTAATACTAACAATTCTCCAAGATCCGTGTTAGCAAGGGCTCTCCAATACACCTCCTAGAAAAGGATGGTGAGGGCCTCAGAGGATTTTTGCTTTTTAAAGGTCTGACTCTGTAAAACAATGAGCTTAATTCCTATGAAGGGCATGAGGTCAGAGGGGTCAGCACACCTTGCTGGAGCTGCACTGCTCCGCCTCACCCGCGCTCTTACACAGCATTTCTGTACTGCCAATCCACCCCCAGCACCCCAAAAAAGCCTTCTTCTGGCACAGGTTATTGAAGCTGCCATTGACCTTGAGATGCTTAAATACACTCAGGATTATCATCACTCTTAAAGTAAAACAATCTCACCTTACCTCTTCCAAAATAAAGCAATTCAGTTTGTTTCTGTTTTCGGTGCACATCTGTCTGCACCACCCCAAGTGTCATACTTTGATAAAACTCTTGAAGTACTGAAAGTGGCCAATACTGAGCCTTGTGGACCCTGATCTCAAGGGTGGGTAGCATGAGCTCCTCAGAGCACATCACAGTCACAGAGCAGGGGATCTATATCTGAGCAGTGTTGTATGGACCTGACTGCTATTATTCGATTTTTACCAAGGAAACATGATTTATCTTCATTCCAATTTTTGTAACTATAACTCATTCCAATGCTAACTGCATTTACAGGGATTTATAATTCACTTGAAAGATTAACTCAGGCATACCTAATTTCAAAGAAACAAAAAAAAAAAAATCTTGAAAATACTGAATTTACTTTAAACTGGTCTGGTGTGATAATGTTGGGGCACATATCTGTTAAATATCTTTAACAAACATCCTTAATGTTTTTCTCTTTTTAAGAGCTTTGTTGTTTATGTTGTTTAATACTTTCAGGAGAAATACCTTGCCCTGATGGTACATGCAATTGGTAACTGATCTTCTCCAAACATTTACACTACACTTTGGGGGTGTTGGTGGATATGATAAAAACTGTGATTTGCAGTAGGTTAACGAACAAATAGTTGCATGCTGACTCAGTAAGTTACCACCATTTACCCTCTGAATTGTGTTAATCAATGCAAAGTGCCAGCAGGGTGATGTGTCTGGGCAGGGAAAGGCATGAGCCATCTCTCCAGAGTAAAATAAACTTTCCAGGTAAACCTGTAACTTAATCTGGCCTTTCTAAAATTAATTTAATCTGGAAATTGTCACATTTTTGAAAGCAGCTGGCGTGATGCTCTACTTTTCAATATCAGAATATTCATAGCAAACAACATATACAAATTCTTAAGTGCCATTGAATATCCAAACATAGTGGGACATTGTGTGCACATAGAACAGTTCTGGTGTTTGAGAGTTCTATTTAATTACACCAAAACCTCAGTTTAGTCCACTGGTGTCTTCTGAGGCAGGTAGCAAGTAAAGCTGGTCAACATCTACATCAAAATGCTCATGTGCCCCTGAGTCTTCATATCAGGACTGCCAGGTCATGTTGCACAAACTGTGCATATCTACACGTGTGGAGTTCCCAGGTGCTTTAGCTCACAAGGTCTGAATGCTCCTCTCTAATGGGAATCCATGCGTCAACTTCCTGCCCTTATCTGTTCACTCAAAACAGCACCAAAAAAGGGATCCTAGATGTATGCAAATGACCCATAATCCTCATTTATAAAGAAACCCCTTCACATTACCTTAATGAACTAGGAGGGGTAGTGTCAGATGGACTCTCATGTGAGCATGAATAACAGAAGAGAGAAGCAGATGGAAAGGGGCACAAATAGCTTTTTCTAAACTCATTAATAAAAATATTGTTAAAACACTTTGCTCTAAAATATAAACCTAGATATTTGATTTGTTTAATCTTGTCAGAACATTTCTGTTCCCTTCTGGTGAAGGGTGATGGCAGCAGAGAACACTGTGCCAGTGAACAGCCCACATCCCTTGGAGATGTTCACCAGCATGCAAGGCCCTCCCAGCCTCTCCTCAGCCACGGAAATCTCCCTGTCATTTCTCAACTCTCATTCCTGACACTCCACAGAGTTCCACATAGCACACTGAGAGGCCAATGAACAACTCAGGTAAACTCACCTACTTAGCAAGAAAAATTTAACTCCCAAAGAGACAGTATGAGAAAGGTCAAAAGACATGGTCAAATGGAAGGCCTTCCAATAGCTCCACGGTGCCACAAGCATTCACACAACACATTTACATCATGGAGGTGAATAAATCAAACTGTTCATCACACTCATAAAAGACAGTGCACATCTGCAAAACATTTTTGGGGCAATATAGTTAAGGGGAAAATGGCTACAAGCTCATACAAATAATAGTGTGACATTTCTATTCTCTCCTTATTGACCTGAACAATCTGATCCAGAATTGTTATGCAAGTGGCAGAAATGCAGAATGAATTTTTAATAGCCCTGTCTGGAAAGAGAACAAAATTTCATAAAAGATGTTAAAGCAGTTTCCATAATGCTGGCTTATGTAGCTCTCCACAAAAGTAGGCACTCTCAACTACAACAGTTAATCCTTAGGATTTACAACACATCATAACTCATTCCTGCTGTACGGAGGAATCCATCTCTCAAATGCGAGTGATCTTGCAATCACAGATGAACTCCAGTACTTAAGTATGATGGGATACATTTCACAGTGTCAGCCCTAATTTTCAGCCTTGACTTTGATTTCCCCTGCCTTGGTGGGTTCCAGGCAGACCCTCGGTGTTACTCTAATGTAGCTTTTTTGTGGTTTTAATATGAATATTGTGTCAAGAAGCTGAGATATTAAGAATGACAATACATTATTATTGCAGCAGGGAAATCTCCAGAGTCCTAGAAGTAGGATTTTGAAAACCACAGTAAAAAATCAATAGCAATCCACAAGAATTCATAAAGGAAATGTGTCAGTCAGCACCTCTGAATAAAAATCTTAAATTTTAGCCTAAGCAGACTGGACAAATACAAGTCATTTAAAAGGCAGAGGAGGGGAATGTGCCCCAGCTTTTCAGGCTGCAGGAGGGAGCCTGTCTTGCTTGGCTGCCCAGGAGTGCCTGAGATGCCCTTGCCCTTCTGTGCTGGAGCCCCGAGGCCAGCCCCAGCCCCAGCCCCAGCCTGCCTGAGCCAGCGTGTTCCTGGTGGCTGCACGGACAAGGAAGATGCTGCATCCCTGACACTGGCTCCTCCCTTGAAAGCAACCACCCAACAGGATGTAGAGAAAAACCAGCTCATCCGTACTCCCTGATAATTGTGATAATGAAAAGAAATGCCAAGAACTGTACATGCAAACCTTTGATGAATTTATGACCAGACATCTCCTTGCAAGGTAGCTGGCCCGTGAGCTACCTCCAGCACCAGGACTTAGGATTGCTTGAGTTTGATTTACCAATCATATTTGATTGGTAAATTGGTTTGATAAACCAATTTAAATTTGGTTTAATCAATTAATTAAACACTTCATTTGTATATAGCTAACTATGTTTTAATAAAGTGTTATCAAAGGTTCCTAGTGCTTCTCTCAGGAAAAAGCCAGCTTAACTAGCATGGAAAATAGAAGGTATCACATACAGAAATGTTCATAAGGCAAATGCAAACGGATGGCCTTTGCCATCTCAAATGTTGCCCAGGGACTGGGTACATCTGAACAGGGTTTAATCTCATCATTCAGATCACTTGCCTACACTCTGACTTTGAAAGAAGTTTTTGAAAGAAAAAACAACCTGCAAGGTGCTAAAGATGAATGGTCTTGCTCTCTTCAGTAAGAGTTCGTAGTGGTGCTCAGAAGGAGAAAAAAATCTTTTTCTGGACCTCACTCTCCTGTACAATTTGCACAACAGAAAAGCTGGGTTTGATTCACAAAAGAGGTGAAGTTATAAGCAGAGGAAGCACACAAAGATTTGAGTCCAAATCCAGTAAAAGACAGTAAGAGTTGGTTAGATGCTCTCAGTACCTTCTTACAATCTCTGCAGCCTGTGTGCTTTCCCACTGCTACTCAAAAACACCTTAAAAAAAACTACTACAATTTTGGAGGGGAAAGGCCAGAGGACATAGCTCTGATGGTGGTCCATGGTTTTCAGTTCCTACTCAGGAGACTTCACAACTGTTTTTAAATAGAAGTACATAGCATTCCCTGGCTGAGTGACACAGAAGCACTGCTTAATGGCCAAGGAGGATCTGCTGGCAATGGCACTGAGGACTTCCACAAAGCCCAGGGGCTCCAACTTTAGCAGCTTTTCTAGTCAAGGCCATGGGAAATGCTGCTAAAAACTGCAGCAGTTGTTCAGGGCAACCATGAACCTATACATGTGCTATCTATTATGCATACTATTTATTAATTTATGTAGATTGGTAGACTGCATGACCAAAAACATGCCACCAGTAATGACGAGCATCCAAGCTTGCAGTAAAAGCTTGATCCAAAATTAGTTTCAGTCATTGAAAGATTTTTTTTACTGCTTATAGTGAATATTGGTTTAGGACCTGAAAACGCTGAGAGGAGCTGCTTTTACTGCACTTGTAATAGCAGAGATAGTTGAAATCTCCATTACAATGACTGTGTCACAGGTAAAGGAGGGAGAAATTCATGTAGAGAGCCCTACTGATACTTGATTTGATAGCTCTTAATAGCAGAACTCTCTGAAGGATGATGTCACCATATTGCAAAATTATTTAAGCTTGCAGTCACTGTTCTCTTGCATGTCCCAGCCCAAAGGAAAAGGATCAGATCTCCACAGCCAGGGTAGAAACCTTTACTGTGCATAACTGGTACTGATGCACAAGGGCAAATGTTGTAAAAGCTTTTTATAATGTTTTGTTTTCAAGCTTAAAAAGTAAAATAACACCACCAACCCACTGACAGATAAAAACAAACCTCCTTGCACATAATGCTGCTTATCTATGCTTTTCCCACACCTTGTACCTGTTTATCCCCACGACAGCAGCACCCACTTTGACAATAAGGGTTTTTCCTTTCTTTCATCAGAGGAAATTAGAAATAACCTCACCAAGGCCAATGTTACTACACTGATGAAAAAATTAATCAGCAATGAACCCATACCCTGGGATTTTCTCAAAAAAATTTGACAGATCTGTTAGTACTGAATTCTCAATCTGCCCTAGTTACCAGATGTGAGTTGGAAGGGCATTGAAAGGACAATAGATGTGCTGATATTTCCTAACTAAAGTTATATTCTGACAAAAGTAACATTCCTAAGGTATCTCAAAACAAAAAAAATCTCTTGAATCTGAATTTGAATTTTTTGTCTGAATTGCCTCTTTTTCTTTCTTCTGTAGCTCCCACAGCTGAGTTCCCAAATGCAGGATGTTCATTGTCAATAAGCACTGTGCAAATACACACAAATAAAGGGGATCAGCAGAATGAGCTGCTTGCAATTACTGCCTTATCCACGAGAGAGCACAGTAACCTGAGCACATCCCCAGCCTTTAGTAAATGCCTCGTGTACGTACAGAGCACTGTATAACTCAAAAATTATAATTAAAATGTCTTAGCTCCTGTATTTATAGTAACATTTAAACTACTGTGCTTTCTTGAAGTCAGAGTCATTTACTTGAGAACAGCACACTTTACGGTGAACAGATCTTTGAAACTATACCATGGGGATATGGCACAGCCACATGTAACTCAATATATGTCAACAGCTGTAAAAATATTGGTAGGAGAAGGGAAGGAAAAGCCATGAGAGCAGATCAAGTGCCCTGTCTCTCACATCTGACTGTTTTCAGATTCTCACTCACTCCTCTCCTCCCCGCCCCCCCCAAATAATTGGGCAATTTTGGTGCAAGCTGTCATAAAAGCCAAGGCTTCTTTGAGGTTGAATGATCAAAAAGGTTATAAATGAAAATGATTTCAATGTTGGAGGCCTAGTGAGTGACCAAGGCACTTTCTGTAGCAGAAGGGTTTGTTCTAATCTTACCAACTGCACGCTTTCGTCAGAGCATATTCCTAGGGAGTTCACAGCTCCCCAGGGCGAAGCTACAGTAAATTCTGACTAATCCCCTCTGCATACAAATGAGCCCCTGGTAAGAGAAACTGGAGGGTGAGGCAGCTTATACACAGCACTGATTCTTCAGGTCTGCACCTTCAGCAAAGCAAACAAAATAGCAGTATATATTTTTTTCTTCAATGGGACAAGCTTTCTGAAAAATAAAGCCTTAAATCCTAAAATGCTGGACAAGCTGAGGAAAGAGGGACAGAGCAAAAAGAGTGTCCCTCCTCTCCTGTGCCCAGGCAGTGGGGTAAACAGACAGTATCACTCCTTTAAGAAATTAATGAATTTAAACTTCTGCTTTATTAAGGTAGTGGTGGTTTTGGACTAAAATTTTGTGTAAAAGGAACATGGCACAAGATAAAATATTTACTAGCCTATTATAAAATAGCAGGATCAAACCCTGCACTTCCATTGGTTGGCATCACTGTATCGAAATACTATAGAGCACCAAGTCATTTATATTCATTCCCTGGCATTTCAAGGGATCTTTAAATGTTAAATTCTGCACCTATTGCTGCTTTAAAAGTCTTAAGCATTTCTCAGTGCAAGATGTGATTAATTTTTCCAGCTGCGCGTTATTTAATCACAGAGCATATATTTGGTATAATTATTAACTCTTGACAACATGGGATGCTCCTGTTTCACAAAATTCCTGGGAAGCAGCTGGGTGTAGAGCAGTGAGAATGGCTCATGCTGTTGGCAGTACCTGCCTGGCAGAGCTGAGGAACAGAAGAGGAAGAGGCTAGAGAGTCATCCTCTCTAGATGTGGGAGCACTCTGCTCTTCCAGGGCCATGGCAAGTGCTTTGGGTGCTCAGCACCCTTTGGGATATAATGCAGAGAGCTCTCACTAATAATCACATGGAGCTTTTTTCTCTGCAGACCTGCAGAATGGTGCCTCTGTCTTGGATATGTACAGAGCCCGGGATGTTTACACTCTGCAGACATTTAAATGCAACTCAACAGAGATCCCATCCTAATACCTTGCATATGGTTTTATATGATGAAATTTTCATGTATTTGCGTGAGTTATGGGGTCAAGATGTACACAGATTCAATTTTATAGTCTCAAATTTGGTGTTCCTTGGAGATGATTCTGAAAGCTATAAAGACATTTGAATAGTTTACAATTCAACCTTAAAAGTTCTGGTTTAGATTCCTCCTTAACATTAAGCTTCTAAGCTAATAATTTTCTAATGATGATTTGTGCTTAAAATTGATTAATTTGAACCTTGCAGCTTACCCTAAAACTTATTAACTAAAGTAAATGCTCTTATACAGTGTTGTGGTATTAAGAAATAATCTAATCAACCAAACCCAAAATGTTGGCTGAGGAAACATTGCTGAATAGCCAATCCAACAGAGCCTTAACATGCCACGGGGATGGATCTGCACCAAGCCTCCACTCTGCTTCACAGCCAGCACAGCCCTTGGAGAGTGTGTGAGCAGCAGGCACTGCAAACCCCAGCACCTCTTTCCAGCTGCACTCCCAGCTGCCCTGGAGGGGAGGATGGGAGGGCTTGCAGATAAACCCCTCCTGAGCTCCAGGCTGGGCTTCTGATATGTCCCACACACCTTCCCAACCTCTCCCTACTTTTTGGTAGTGGGAAGCTGACAGAAGGAAGTCTTGCTACAGATTAAAAAAAAAAAAAAAAAAAAAAACCAAAAAAACAACCAAACAAACCACAAACAAAAACCCCACAAAACATTTTAAAGTAGCAGCACTCCCGTTTACTTGCCACAAGACAATATTATGTGTTTTCCACTCTGCTTCAGCCATAAGGAATTGCAGTCTATAAAAGGCACCACTGCACTGAAGGGGGGACTCTGTACCACTCCATGGAAAAGAAGTCTCCCATCGCAATCAGGAAAGTGTGTTATAGGGATGACCTTCTGACACAAAGCACAAATCTATCAGTTTGCCACTTTTACATGCTTCTGGTATTTATCTCTTCTGCACTCCCAACTCGTCTTTTAATTAGACAAACTCTCATGAAAGTCAACAAGAGTTTTGTCTGACTGAGAGCTGGGTTAGAGCATAATTGGATCACAATTCCAGGGGTGACAATGAATAAAATGTAGTTCTAGATAGGCACCAAAAGTGCAGAAGCCTTGTAGTTTTAAAATTAAGTATTCTGGGGGAGGGTTGCAGCAGAGGCTTCACCATCTCCCCCAGGAGGAAATGCTCAGCTCTTCCATCTGCAAATCCAAAGGCACCACTGCAGATATCAAGGTGTGCCAGCACCCAGACACAGGAGCCCAAAAATGATGAAGAATAATAGTTATTCAGTGGCATAACTGATGACACATCATTATGTTCAACAGCAATTCTGACACACTGCTGAAATTCCCAGACAAATAAGCAGAGATCAGTTTCATACCACACCTACAAGACATGGGCAGGCATAATGTTCAAAGAAGCTAATACTAACACATATGGTGTAAAATAGGGTTCTTTTTTTTTTTTTTTTTTTTCTGTTTCTTAAGTAGACTAAGGACCAAATAATGAAACAGCCTAGAAGACAACATCAAAGTGTGGCAGCTTTAGCCACGAGTGTTCCACCATGAGGCTAAGAAACAAAGCTGCTGTGGAACAGAACTTTATAGCAGCAAACACTACACAATAAAACTATCCTTTGCAAGAGTGTACATATTTAAAATCCTGACTAAATAAATAAGGCTTCTAAGTGACCTCTATGGTGAGTTTTCCTTTAAAAAGGCAGGAGTAACTGAAAGCCAAATTCTTGCTGCCGAATTCCTGGACACAGTTTCCAACTATTCCAATCAAGCAGCTCTGTGGTTGGGCTGGGATTTCAAACTTGCCACAGTATGAAGTCCAGTTTGGGCTATATTCCCTTCCCTCTCTCAGCTTGATGAAGGCTTCCCCGCAAAATCAAAAGGCTTACTGTCAAGTTTTCGATTGGTCTGGGCTTCATGCTATCATATGTGTGGTGATGGCAAGGAATATGAATGCGGCTCTGGCTCCACCATGGGGCCTTGAGGTTTCGTCCAATTCATCCAGGGACCTTATGAAAGTAGAGCGGGTCTCTTTTCATGTATATTCCGACTGCTGAAATTCCCTAGATGCACTGCAGTGTGCAAACGCGGTGTAAAAAAGAACAATAGCTTGAGAAAAACTGAGGCAAGTCTACTGAGTATGCTTAAGATAAACCAGCCAGGCTAATGCAAAAAAAAAAAAACCTGACAGACACTCTTCTGCATTCATAGCTTAATGAAAATAAACCCTTTTAGAAGTGGAGAAAGCTTCTGCATTCTGGCAAATATAAAATTGCCATGTTAACTTATAAAAATTGATGCATGTCTCAAAAATGTAAATATGTAATATTCAGACCCTCATGTGTTCAGATGAGATTAGATAGCTAGAAATATTCCAAGCCTAATAAAATAAAAACCCCACAAAATTGTCAAAAAACCTCCTTCCAAAATCTCAAACACATTAATTCTCTTTACACACTGATTCATTCACCTATAAAACTCTCCATGTTAGGAAGTTAACAGAAAACTAAAATCTCCTAAGAGATTCAGATTGCAGGATATCATTCCTAAACTGAGTGAGAAAAAAATCCTCAAAAGCTCAACCTATTACTTAAGTAACAGCTGCTAAATTCTGTGAATTCTGTGAAAAATGAAAATTTTCATTATGCTTATTTTACTTTTTTGTTGTTATTATTGTTCATAATACAATACTCTGTTCCTTTTTGGAAGAGCAACAGACAAGCTTCATTTCCATTAACTGTGGTATTCCAGGGTTCAGACCTAAAACACATTTTTGCTGCACTATAAATAATTTAATTTTCTTACCATAAAACTTTGTAATATATGCATTTGTTGCAACTATGTTTACTAAGGACATTCATCAGACTGGTTTCAAAATCACAAATAAAAAATAATAGTATTTAGCACTTAATAATTCAGATATTTAGCTTTTTACCAGTGCTTAATACATTTTTATGACAACACTGGACTAGCTTAGTAACCTTGTTCTACAAACAGCAGGAAGTCCTGCTAGTCCTGTTTTTCAAGGGCTGGTAGAGGTGACTTGCTTGACTCTACTAGAGGCCAAATGCACATATGTGCCCTGCATTCACCAAGGAGAGAATTCTGAGTTAACACTTATTCCACACAGACTCAGAAGATTCTTATACATACAGATTTCTTATTTGCTTGGTGATTCACAGCAATAGGCAAATGGAGAGCTTTCTCTTTGAGTTACTTCCCCTCTACTTAAGGGATGATTACTGAATTTGCATTCGCTCTAGTCTGCCACACAAATAACAACCATCTTTTACTAGTGTCAATATGAATAAATAATATGAAATAACAGGATCTATGTGAACATGCACACAGTCCCACAGAAGAATATCACCTCCAAAGTGTATATATAAAGAACCATGACATTACAATGGGTTCATGAGTCAAATTTCAGATCTAAGGTCCCAAAGAAAATTACCATTTCTGTTTTGAGTGTTCTGAGAAGATCACTGATGAGGTCCACCTGCACTCCTGGAGCGCATTGTTTACTGTACACACTACAAACTGATCTCACTGGCCTTCCTGTGCCTTCCTATGCCTTTCTACATACATACATTTATATCCAAATTATCCCACATTTCTGTACAAAAAATAGGTTTACTCATGTTAATATTAATGCTGGATGATGCTGAAAAATGTTGGGTAGTTTGGGATAAGCAAAGAAACAAGAACCAGCCACCTATAACATCAGCCTAATTAATGACTGATAGTTGCTTTTTAGCTGAAGGATGCAAGTTCTTTATTTTGCAGTCCTTTCCCAAATGAGACTGGTACTTCAGTAACCAAGAAATTACCCAGAGTTGTCTTATTGCTTTCACTGGTATCATGATAAATCCTCATGGTATACTCAGCTTCCCACTCTGATCCTTTCCTTTCTGCCAAGCTGGAAATTCATTATGCAACATACATGAGAAAGCAAGCAAGAGGGCATACTTTCAAATTCATGTCATACATATCTGATAAGAACTGAAACACTGTATCTGAACTCCAACAAATTATTCATACCACACACTATATACAGACAAAAGTCAGTATTTTAAACAAATATTTTTGAATATTTTATTTTAAATGAAACGGAAGTAAATCTGGCTTCAGCGCTTGCAAGCAATACAGTGAGATAAACAGTCCATTTATAAGTGAGGAGCAGGGACAGAACAGTGGTAACTGTACAAGCAAATTAAATGAAAAATGGGTACAAAAGTCCTCAGAAGCCAAAGTATGTCAATGTGATAATATAATTAATTCATGTTCATCACTCAGTTTTTCTTGAATGACCCTCTTGCATTAAAAATTGAGAAGCCACTTGGAAGCTGGCCTGCATCAAGAACAAGCAGACTACTCCTGGTCATGGAAGTGGAGACCAAGAGGCACTGGTTCATTTATGCCACTGGGATGAGACACAGTCAAACAGAAGTGCTTGTGCAGAGAAGTAACAGAACTGGGTGTCAGGGTGAGCATCAGCACAGTGTGGGGCACTGCAATCCATGGGGTAGAGGGGTGGGCAGCTCCGGGATCACCTGTGCTCACAACATTTCTTGTACTTCTCATCCTACTGGGGACAGCCTCTCCCATGGTAAAGACACACTGGGAAATGGAGGAAAAGCCATAAAGATTTCTGTGCTTTAAATACCTCTCTGTTAACTGCAGATTTCAATGAGCACGCTCCCTCGGGAATCAGCTCTGCTTTGAGGTCAGTATCAGCAAAAAGCAATTGTGTGAGCTGGTCAGTCTCTTGCTCAGACATGCAACAGTTCAAGAATATTTGTATTCTGTTTATTTTTTCAGGGAGAGAGACAAGTACAGAAAAAAAAAACAGGATTATTTTTACAGTGTCACTGAGTAACAGCCTTTGACTGGACATGCCCCTTCTTGATCCTTGAAAATTGCCTCCCTACCTTCCCAAGTGTCAGGCTGTTGAGGCTGAAACCCACTGCACAACTGAGCTCCTGCCTATATTTGATTAATAACCAGATGCCTTATTTTAAAATACAACTTTTCTTTAACTTGCATCCTTTTCTTCAGTTTTCAGTTGGAAACTTGGCCTAAATGACAGCTGTGTAGGCCTCACCCCAGCTCGGCTCAGCAGGAGCTCTAATGTACTTCATTCTGGGGCTGGGAGCTGCTTTTAATCTATCAGCACGACTCCACAGCTGCTGTAAGCTAGCTGAAAATTGTCTGCATACACAGGGCTTAAAATTTTGTAACCCTTTTCGTGCAACTTCAATTTAGGCAGGAACTCAGAAATGCAGACACCAAGGTCTCTGGAGAGTTAAAGGAAAGCTCGAGACAACGGGCTGTGGGGCTTGAGAGGGCATGCCAGAAACCCCAGCACAGATTAGGAGTTTTCCTGAGTTCACAAGTTCAAATACCAATTTCCAGTAACTGTTTGAATGGATTTAGCCTTGCTGTAAGTCTGACAATCAGACTACAAGCCAGGCAACTAAATATTTCTGCTTTATGCTAGATGTCTTTAGCAATGAAAAACATCTCTGTGTATTGTTAATCGCAATGGGTTTGTTGTTGGCTCTGCCTCTCGTTTACAGCTTTTAAGAGACTGGGCAAACATCACATTCACTTCCAAGAAAGCATGCTGCAGAGCAATTACTCCACAAGACAAACTTCAAACACTCATAAAGAAAAATCCCACTATGTAGAAGTGTTAAATCTGCTACTGCCATCAACAAAAACTGCACACAGTACAGTAACCCGGCATCATGTGTTCCACTGGGACTTGGAGAGGACGGATATGAAACTATTGCCAAATATTTACACTTAAAATTCTTACAAAACATCCGGAGTCCCTGGAGGATTAAATATAATCTCACATGTCAACAACCACCACCAACAAAAACTTTAAATATGGCTGCAACGTGTTTTTACAAAACTTTACTGTGATCACTGTTAAACAGTCTCTTGGTTTTTTCTGTTTTCTAGAAAAGTAGCAGCAAATCATGGCACTGCTGATCTGCCAGTGCTGGCTGTGAGTGGCTGCCTGGCAGTTCTTCCATGCCTGCCCAGAAGCTCAAGCCCAGCAAGCCTCTTTGTGAGGATGCTGCTGGCTGGCTCCATTGTCTCAAGAAGAGCAGGTCCTGTGGTTAAGCACTGAAAGCTCACTGAACATTTTAATCAATTGGGCCAGAAGATACGGCAGCAGCAAACAACTAGAAGTTAAAATACAGAAAGTGGAGCTCTGCAGAAAGCGATCCCAGAGAGCTCCAGCAGCCCCACTGGAGGAAGAGACTCTTTCCTTCCTGCTCACAAGAACGTTTCCTTTGAATACACAAGGGCTGAACCTGCTCCTTCTTTTCTGATATGCTGGAAGGGGCTCAGTATGGAAGGTTTCAAGTATTTGTACAGAGCACAAGCACAAGGCTGCTGCTCAACATGGCCCTCCTGCCAGACCCGAGCCAGCACCAGCTCCCAGGGATGTGTTACTTACCCTCCCACAGAGCAAGCTGTACATAGATGTGCAACAGTTTCCAGAGATCTTAAGTAATTTAAGTTCTGAATAACTTTATGGAGACTTTCACTAGCACATCTCCTAACAAAGTTAATTTTCCACCTTTGAGCACTGGAGATATGCGACAAAACCAAAATAGCAAAAATCAGAAGATGTCTTCTGCCATCTTATAATTACTGCTTTTCCTAAGAAAAAGCCTATTGCTATGTATTTAAAATAGTTAAGAACAGAGCTGGAAATCAGAAATCGGGAGTCTGGGGCATTACTTGCTGCAGGATGCCCATAAGGAGGTCTCCTTGTAGAGAAGAGGTGCCACAGCCCTGGACTGGCAGCTTTGTGGTCCTCATGGACAGTGTTACCCTCCCAGATTCTAGGGGCTCCCTTCTTTGAACTGACTGCCTTTTTTTTTGCATCTGCTAATACAAATACAAAAAAATTATTTTCTTCTTTACCCAGTGTGTTAATTGCCCTTCTCCATTGAGGTCATCGGGTTTGCCTTTGTGCCAAATCCTTTTGTTCCTGTTGGTGGTCTATTTGACCTGGTTGAACCTTTATACTTTAATTTACTATGTGATTTCATTGTGCAGTGCTTGCACTGGGCAACTGGCCCGTTATGAAGGTATTCAATTCTATACAGTTATGTGCACGTGTACACAAACACACACCTCTTTCCTGCAGTTCACTTCCTTCCACAGCCATCTCCAATGGAGCAGGGTCCTGGACTGGGGAAGCTTTGCCTTAGTGCCTCTGTTTTAATGACTGTAATCCACAAGGAGCAGTAAAAACAGCCAGCACAGTGCCCCGTCCCTCAGCTGCCGAATGTATGCCATGCTCCAGGGGAAGAAGCTAGGAAAGCAACATTACCTGAAATTCACCTCTGGTCCACATACTCAAAAAAAAAAAAAATTACCTGTAAGTGCCCACTAGCTTTTGGAAAGGGCCAGGGAAAAAAAAAAAAAAAAAAAGAAAAGAAAAAAAAAATGCCCACAAACCAGCAAACAAAACCCTGAAATCAAAGGCCAATTCCAGAATCTCACATTCCTAGAAGAATTGATACAACAGCAGCTGTATCTCTTTCATTTGAGTAATTATCATATAATTAAGTGCATGAATTACAAGAGAGCCAAGGCATTAAATTAAAATATTTAATGCTTGTAAATCTGAAAATGATTACTGTGCTGATGTGCAGCTACTGAACAGCGAAGCTAATGGCACCACGACAGCACCACCAGCCTCCTATTATTCTGCTGTAGCTTAAGGAAGATATGAGAATTTTGGAAATCCTTTGCTGAAGAGGAAAATTGCCTTCAATTTTTTATACCTAGCAACTGAGCCTTAGGAATTGTGTGCCTAAGTACTGAAAGCAAAAGAGTAAAGGACAAAGAAATCTCTGAGCTAAAATGTAATGTTTTATCTCACAGATGCATAGGGAAAATTAAAAATGGAAACATCTTGTTGAGAATCTTACACAGAGCTGAACAGAGGAGCCATTCCCAGCATTTTCTTTACAGTGGGTCATTTTTCATTACCCAAATTTAGCTTCATCCAAACTCAGTCAGCAGTTTGCAGGATGCGACTTTCAGTAATTCAAATAAAACAGATAACCAGAGATCTCTACTCAAGGCATTTTCCTAAGTAGAAACTGACAGAAGTCCTTGACACTACAAAGTCTAGCTCCTGAGATTTGGGGGCAAACTGTTTGCACTTCCCCGAAAAAAGGAAAAGGTGTTATGTTAAAATTCTTTTCTGAAGTGCACAAAAGCCTATTCATGTTTCTCCAGCATGTCACTTCTGTTTGCCAAAATAAGCCAGGAGTGGACATTGCTGTAGCCCAAGAGAGATCCATAGGCGGTCCAGAAGCTGGGCTTGTGCCAAATCCCTGCAGGTCTCCAGGTGCTGAGACAATTTCAGGGACAATTTCTAGGCTGGAGATGCCCTCCTGCATCCTTGCTGCAGGAGCAGCCCCAGGGGACAGCCAGGCCAGGCCCTGGGGCAGCTGTGCCTCCTGCCCTGGGCGGATGCCACCCTCCACGGCAAGGGCACGGCCACGGCCTCAGTCCAGCCTCAGCTGGGGACACACAGCACAGCATTGCAGCTCTTTTATTTACACTGGCATTTTAGAAATTGGGAAACAAACAATAAACCCAACATATATTTGGCTGGTATTTCACTGCAGAATCCTTTTGTGTCACAGGAACACGCCTGCCATGAACTGCAACAAATGTAGTGCTCACAGTGCCCTGGAATGGAGAATTAACTGCTTCAGGCAGTCCAAGAGGTCACAGCTGAGGGAGGAGGCAGAATGCCTGGTTAGACCTCCTCTCTTCAAAGAGCAAAATCCTCCTCAGAACAAATGGCTAGGGCTGTACACTGGGGGCTGTGTGAGAGAGATAGATAGATAGATAGATAGATAGATAGATAGATAGATAGATAGATAGATAGATAGATATGCCCACACACAAATCAGCAAAAAACATCTATAAAGACATAAATATTGCACCTATGGACACTATAAAGACAACAAGTTATCTAATTTAAATGAGTTGCCATCAGCTATTACATAAGTAACAAAGGATGGCACCCCCTTCACGACAAGAGGTTGTAATCATTATCCCCCACCAAAAACAACAGTGTAGGTCTTTGCTATCTGAGTGACTGCTTCAAAGAGGTTCCAGCACTTCTGACCAGGGCTCCTCCTGAAACCCCCAAAGTCACCAATAACTGGGCACTTAGCAGCCCTTGTAAGCTATAGCTTTTAATTAACATGGAGAAAGGTGATTCCTAACTTAGGTACCAAATGAATGGCTTTTAATTACACCACCTGAAAAAAGGAAAAGGTACTTTCACAGTGTTGCCTAAAGGACATTTAATATTCTCTTTAAGCAGAAAGTGGTGTAGAAATAGATCTAATGAGAACATTCTGTTTCTTTTCTTGACAATATTCACCTCCTGCCCCAATGCCATGGCTATCCTAGAGGATTTTCCCCAAAAAACTCTTCATATTTTTTCTGGGCTCATCTTTCACTTATGTCTTCTATAAGCTGGGATGACAGCAACAGGAATCAGTGAGAGGGGCAGAGTCCCTGCCTAGGTATTATAATGAACAGCACAGAAGAGTCTGGCCCGCGTGTGTGAAGATGTCTCTTTGCAAGGTTGTTGGAAGGTCACATTGTGGCCTTGGTTCTGGAAAAAGGATACATCTCCTCTCAATTGTCAAGTGTTACAAAGGTTGAACAGTGGAAGGCATTAATACCATTACAAATACTTCAGGTACATAGATAGGCTAATAACTCGTGTAGTAATCTCCAAAGCATCCGACTTTCATGTGCCAAATACTTTATCATCACAAGGTGGTAATATGAAATAGCCACAAGGGAAGAGTAACCTTTTCCTAGTGGTAAGGAAGCCAGGATTTCAGAGTTACTATGTAATTAATTTACTTTTCAGGAATCAAAACACCCTAAAGCTAAAACAAGTTCAACAGACTTGTAATAACATACTATTGTAGTGTTAAGCCCTCTTATTCCTCAATAAAAATCTATCCTTTCACTTCGTCTCAACTGTGAAATCCTTGACCCATGCTGTAAACATCTCCTGCCTTAAATACAACATTTTCCTTTGCCTTGGTCTCCTTGCATCTTGGTTTTCCATCCTGTGGTGGGGTCAAGCTGCTCACACTAAGACAATCTCACTGTCTGGCTCTAAGTCCAAGATTCTCCCCATGGTAATCCTTCCTGGATTTGTTTTGTTTCACACATTTCAAGTTCAGATTCTCCTAAACATCACAGTTGTGAACAATTTCTTGCTAAGCACTCCTTGGCCCCAGTTGTGCATGCTGGTTACTGGACTCCTGCTTAACTTCCTTAGGACTGCCACTAATCTTTAGCAAAAATAACCTCAACGAACTGGAGAAAATCAAACCTGTGTGAAATCAGGGTAGGACACACATGGGTGGGTCACCTGCCCCAACAGATATTGCCTGTGCAAATCCCCCCATCACCTTCTGCAAACCTCTACAAACTGAGCACAGCCCTGCACCCTCATGTGCCAAGTCCAGTGTCCCAGGTACTCTGGCTGTCCGTGTGCTTGGCACAGAGCACAGGATGTTTACAACACTGTATAGAAATATCAAATATAGAAATGCTCAATGTACTTCAAAGTACATATTCTGACTAGAGAACATTTTTTGCAGTAGATCACTCACAGGTAGAGCAGAAACTATCAGTTAATTTTCAGCATGGACCTCCCAGGAAGGTGAGGTAATACCTATCTATTCTGGCAAAACTTTAAAGTGCTGTTTCGTTTATTTTGTTGTATTTTCTAAAAGAAGAAAAATGAATTGTCATTTGGATGGTAATAAAGATCAACACTGACAGTAGCTATAATTATATATAAACCAGCTGATAATCAAAAGCTGAGCTGACAAATAATAATTTAGATACATAGCTGTTGTTATGTATAATATTTTAAAAGTTGGCCTGGTTCAGTGATGTATGAATTAAGAATAAGTACAGATGTTGCTGAAGACATTTTTGTAATCATGGAAAGCAGGAGATGGCTGAAAAAGTTACAAGTTCAACAATTTTTGATACTGGGGCAGGAGCCATACTTGGGTTTCATTTCCCTTTTCATCAAAAGGCTAACTTCTCCAATTTTACATGCCATTTATGCGGTCTATTTTATGACATCACACATATTGTTTTCTGATTCTGTATTCAGTGAGCATGTACAGGCAGGGAGTCAACAAGGGACCACACTGACATTGCATTGCGGGTAGAGGAGCAATTGTGGAAAGGTTACCACTGACACACGGAGACAAGAGGTGAATTTACTAGTTGTCCTGATGGACAGCCTTAATTTGGGCAATTATATCCTGCTCAATATGGATAAACACTGCAAATCATCCTAATTTTAATGCAGAAGAGGAGTTTGGGGCAGCATGGATAAACTCTGTATGTATACTGCACTATGCATGCTTTGTCTGTAGCAGTATTCATAAAATAAAATGCAAACTGTATGTTTGCAAAAGAGTTCACATCACCTGCCACAATGAAATTGGTTGTGCGTTTGTTATTGCATATTTAGCGAACACTTAAAATTACTAAAGCAAACCCTGGGTCACTCCCAGGGACCAGACCCTGCTGACCCAGCTTGTTTGTTTGGACAGAGATATCTGTGGTCTGAACACAATCATAGCCTGATCCCACTTCCAAAAACAACAAAAATTTTGCCATTAATTTTGAAGAACCGATTCAAGTAAGCCATGTCCCCTTTGGTCCTGGTGCACGAGTTGGCAGGTGCAGGGAGCCCCTGTGTGACCTGGGCGCTGCTGCCCGCATGCCACGTGACATGGGGACACTCAGCTCCCCACCATCGGTGTCAGTGCTGCTGTCTGCAGCCCTTCTCCCTCAGACACAAGTTTTGTATCCAGCCAACATCCCTACACCAAAGCAAACCAACTCCACGCATCCTGGAAGACCTGTTCTCACCCTGCCCCCGCTGCAGAAAGCAGAGATGCAAATCCCGGCAGGGCAGGGGAGCAGCTCCTCCCGCGGGAAGCCGAGCCTGCTCCGTGTTGGAGGTGGCCATTCCAGCTCTCCCAAGCGCCAAGGAACTCCCGAGGGCTCCTTTCCTCCCTTCTCCTCTCCTCTCCTCTCCCGCTGCCCGCCCCCCGCGCCGCCGGTGCGCTCGGCTGCTGCGCCAGCTCGTGCCCCCAACGCCCTCACAACAGCTGTGGGCTTAATTATCAAAATAACATTTTAATAGTCTCATAACTGAACTCCCTTCCAAACATGCCAGCGGAGAGGCTGCAAGGATTCTTTTAACATCTTCAGCTAAACTTACTAATAGGCTGCATTTAAGTGATTAGGCTGTCCTAATGCGTGCCATTTACTGCTGGAGCCATCCCTCCCACCTCAAATTGCCATTTGCCGTCTCTCATTTCCTAAGCGACTCTATTATCTCTGCCCAAGGATCGAGGTGGTCAGCGCTCCCACACACCAGACCTCTGAGGAAAGCAGAATACCGGGAAATTATCGTGAAGGTAGCATTCCTGCCTCTCATTATCTTCTTTTTCTCCTTTTTCAAGGGACTAATATATTGGTACCCAATCAGCACTCCCAAGGAAGTGAATGTGCTAAGTGTACTTACGCAAATTATTTAAGACCACTAGGGGCTTACTTGCTTTTAACACTTAAAAAAAAAAAAAAAAGGAAAAAAAAAAGATTTTCTACGACAAGCATTAGTTTCCTTTTTTACTACCTTCAAAACTGAACCATTTCTTGCTTTGTAAAATAATTCTAAAGGGACTCCAAACTAGTATTCAGCTGCCAAGTTAACTTTTCTGTACAAACTCCAGAGTAGAAGGTGAACACACATTGAAACAGTGTTGTGATTTCTCCTCAGCAAATTCGCCATTTTTTCAGCAAACTTTTCTTCCCATTTACTGCTTTTAGCATTTCTTTTTATACAATTGTTACCAGAGTCAGGCAAGTATTTATTCTTTATAAAGTTTTTAATGATAATGATTAGGAAAGTGATGCGTTCCTCCATGTTTCCCTCCCTCCTCATATTTCTCTGAACTGCTGCCTCTTAAAACAGTGAAAATAGATGTACATTCATCTTTGTATACCGTATCTCACACTGAAGTTTTTCACAAGTCTGAGGCAGGTGTGGCAGGGCACTTATTTCTATTAACATGAGGCTCTGCTATGCAAAAGAAAAACTTTAGAAAGTGTCTTTGTAGCCATCCAAAGTCCTAGCTGCACCAAGATCTTTCAGTTGATTTTGATGGGATAAGGAATTTTATCCCTTCTCACAACAGTAAATATCTACCTATATTCTTGGGAAAAGAAATAGACTTCTAAATAGAAGTCTAAAGAGTTCATTACTTTGTATACTGCCTTAGAAAAACACCCTGCATTGTCAGCTGAGGGACTTGAAGTGCCACAGCAATACTTTTGCTGGTGTCCATTCTGTAAGAGGGTCAGTCTGTTCTGCCCAGAGAACATTCATTCCTGGCCAAGATGTGACACCTCACTGTAACCGATGTGTTATTTTTACTCAATTTTACAGCAGAGTTAAGAAAGGCATTGGGCTGTTGCATGAATTATCTACGGTCACCCAGCCTATAGATGTGCAGGCTGCCCCCTCCCCGTCAGCCGAGTGAGCCATTTGTTGGGTAGTCAAATTCATTTGGGTTGGTCTGGAAAATCTGCTCGTCCATGTTTCGTCTGCTGTGCAGCGAGCCGAGCCCAGTGTCCACCCAGCAGATGGAGGAGAGGAAGCGCCGGCGTCCGCAGATGGAGCCTCTGCGCCCTGCCCTTGCTTAACTCACTTGGGAGATGACCCACTAAGAGAGCCAAATATCTCTAATTTGTCTTTACCACTATTTCTTGTTGGCCTTCCTTATGCTTTAATAGAGAGCGCAAGCAATCGAAGTGCAGTAAAAAAATAAATTAAACCACGTGGAACAGCATTACTCTGGCCACAGGCTGTGAACTTGCAAACACGGGTCCAAAGGAAGCACTTCCTGCAAGCCTGCAGTAGTCAGAGGTGATGCCTTCGTGTCAGAAGACCACAGGCTGTGTGTCCAGACCAAAGGTGTGGACCCATAGGTGTGGCTGCCAGTAACATGCTGCATAGTGCTAAGACTAAAACTACGCCACCAAAAACTATGCCATCAAATTATTTATTCTAATACAGAGAAACTGACTAAAGACCTTTTTCTTCCTTGATATTCTTCATGTATTACAGCCTAACGGTATCTTTCGTTAGAAATCCCATGATGATCAGCAAATCCAGGGAGATATAAACTATATTTTTGTATTAAAATAGTCAAGGATGTAGGTGATATGTTGTGGCCCCATGTAATTTAACTGGGATAGATTTAGAGGTAAAGAGCTCTTTGCAGTCTCCTGCAGAGTGGGCCAGATTCCCATCCCAATTACAGGGAGATAAACCGAGACTAAGAATGCTGACTTCAGAATATTGGAGTTACTCCAGATTTACACTGGGTGTAACAGATTCAAATATAAATTATTGTGCTCATGTCTCATTCCCTCTAAAATGAAATATTTATCTATGCCTTACAAATAAGTTGAAAAGCTGGTTCATGGTTCTCCTACTTCAAATCTTCTCCAAATCTTCTAATTAAAAAGAATGAGAACACCTTTAAAAAGGGCGTTCTTCTTCCTTTCTTCATCACAATATCATCTGCAAAACCAGAATATTAAGGAAATAGAAACCAAGCTTTTTAAGGTTTTTACAGTCTGTGCTCCAGGGGAAAACAGGCACTCAGCTACGACTGAAATTGCTTCACAACGTGTGCTTCTGGGCCTGTGTTATCCTCACTCCTCAGATGAGCAGAAAATATAGTTTGTTTCTTTTTTTTTTTTCCCCTGGTTTGGCATCTGTGGCTCACTTAATGCTCCTGGATCCCGCAATGTTCTCAGGGAGAGACAAAGAGCACTGGCTGAATATTTTACTGGGGAAAAAAACGTACTCCTGTCTTCTGTAAGTGTGCTTCATGCATCCTTAAAATGACCCCTTACAGAGATCGTGTGAAGGAAAATAAAACCACAGCTTTTTGTTTAAAAAACAGGCAGAATCTTTAGAGTCAATCAGTTCCCTTCAAAGAGCCAAGATCACTGCTTCATTTCGAAACTCATCAAAACAAACCATCTATCATTAAAATATTAACTGAGTTCTAAAAACACTACAGAAGATACATTCTCCTGCCCACCTGCTGGTAGGACGGATGCCCTGGGCCAGCGTGCACATGGGCCCCTTCCACCTCCAGCCACCTCCCCCTCCTCAGCCTCCCACCACCCTGGAGCACAATGCACTCTCCAGCCCTGTGCCATTCAGAACTGCTCAGAGTTGCAAACCATGGGCACCCCTAATTCCTCTTCCACATCTCCACTTAAGAAAGGCAGGACAATTGCTTGGTCTAGAGTTGAAACCCTGAAATAAAGGTTGAACGATACGTGCTGCTGGTACATGGCGAGCAGCTGGGACTCTGCGTAGGTAATTTGGACTTTGTGGCCCAAATGCCGCCAAGTTATTCAGCAGCCAGCTGACCACCTGCAACTCACAGTTGCTGCACTGCTGTCTGCTGTGGGCAGACAGCAGTGCAGGGCCTGAAAATAGCAAGGCCACAAGGTCTGGGCACATACTGTGATCCTTCCAAGCCCCCAAGCACTAAAGCAATCTGAAACCCAAAGGCAATCTTCTCACCAAGATGATACTTGAGTGTCCAGGTTCACATCTGTTCACTGAGTAATCAGCTTGTGATATGTTATGGTTGTACAGGCAGAACTCCTACAGACTTTAGTGCTCTTTGTCCAAAGTAGAAATGTGTTTAACTGCATTATTTGCCAATGAATTTATGTTTATTATCAGCTCTTATAGGTATTTGCATTTCTGGTTAAGCAATACACTGTCTTGCCCATGAAGTTCTTATTTTTAGCTCACCTCTAAGTGCATGGAGGAAGTCAGTCAAGTAAAAAATTCTGCAAAAACACCAGCTGGCCAGTGATATAACTAACATGAAGAAATGGAAAGCTGGTGATGAACCTCTGAGGTGGATGTTGAAACAATGGTCTAATTTTGGTGTAGTTTTCACCTCGGGGAGAAGGGACATGGGTTTGGACCTTGCTCAAGGATAATACACATTAGATGGCAATGCTAAGATCATCCACTGACCCCGTGCAGCCCAGCACTGAGCACCACCCCCACATCACCCCCCAGCACTGACCACTGCGGGCTCCCTCTCTGCCCCGGCTCCTACAGACCTAAGCGGGGGTTTATGTGCTGCCGCCTAAGCGAGGTTATCGACGGGCATGCTGCTAAACGCACCCTGTCCCTGAGCAAAGCCAGTCTTCTCCACAACTTCATTCTTCAGTGCATCTGGCCTTGAGCAGGAGGGACAGAACGGCCAAATTTTGTCCTTGAGCCAACCCTAATCTGTGTCCTCTGGAGTGCGTTAGAAGGAAGAGAAGTTTTAAACTTCCTTAAAGCATAATAAAATATTGCTTAGGTTGATGTGATGCAGCAGACAGCTCATACAGAAAGCATACACTGGTCCCCCGTTGTTGAGAGCAGGGAATACACTGCCTGTGACTGGAATATGGTACATTATTTGAACTATACCAAGGCTCTAGGAAGTCCTTGCTGATTCTGACTCGGGCAATGAAGAAATGTCCTGAGAGTTCAGGAGCCGAGAAGATTTATACCATATCCATGATATTTATATTAATACATGATTCATGTTATTGCAAGGACCACTGCTCAAAATACTTCGCCTTCAGAATTGTGGACAAACAAACAAAAAAATTCTGTTTTCCAAGATCCACTGATGTGGGTTTACACGGTACTCTAATGTAATCACAAGAACATTAAACAGTATGAAAGTCTTCTCTCTTTTCCATGGCTGATTAAGCAGTTGGGAACAGAGAATTTACTGTGAAAAAAGCAAACAATTATATGCTATCTGAGGTAAACATTACCTTAGTAATGGAAGCTGAGCTTTAGAACCTTATTGTCAGTAGGGATTAGCATTATAATACTTAAAATGACATTTATA
>NC_071581.1:10236526-10304026 GCF_024509145.1 Vidua macroura
TCCCCAAGAGCAGGATGGTAAAATGGAAAGCCAATGGCAGCAAAACAAAAAAAAAGCACCCAACAGGAAGGAGGAATGAGGTACCAGATTAATAATTTTTAGAATCATCCCGAACTTCCTCAGAGACCAGTAAGGAGCCGCAGATGCTTTTGTTCTTCATGCCCATTTATTTTTAAGCCAGAGGTTCATATAGTATTTTCTGTTGGAAGAATATGATATTAAAAAAGGGAAAATACTTCAATTGCAGCATACCTTTGCCCAAGATTTTGTTACTGCCTGACTGACAGAAACCAGACAAAGAAATAAAACAAAAGTGGGGCGGGGGCAATGTTAAGCTTTCCATTTATTTAAAAATCTATATTATTTTATGATTCTGCTTTACTTTATGCTAAGGAAACTAACTCAAGACCTGATCAGGGTATCACTTTTCAAATGCCTAAATCCCTGTAAAGGTTTAGTGTCTGGCTGTGTGCATTTTGCTCAGTATTAACATGTTCAATGGAGTACTTTGATTTTTTTTTTTTTTTTTATCTAGACGCCAGAAGCTGGTGAATATATGCTTCATAGCTTCAGATAAACCTTTTGTTCTTCTGGGGCTGATCAGCTGGTGCGGCAGCGAGAGGGAGAGGAGGAAGGAAATTCACAGGGGCTCCACGGTTTCAAAAAGTCAAATTACCTCTGAGCCATGGCATTGCTGATAATTTAAATGAAAAAATATATATACAGGCTGCACCACACAACATCTCTACTGTTAGGACTTTTAATGAAGCCCCAGTTGTGATGACACTGAAGCAGGGAACGCTACGGTGGGATAATTACTTGGCTCCCTCGCAGCTGAGTTTCACAGATGCATTATTAACGGCACATTCCATGCCATAACGAGCACCGAATGTAGGTGGGATTCGCAAGCCCCGGCATCCGCCATTAGCAGGTTGGCGCAAACACAAATGAGTGTTTTCACAAAAGCATGCAAAGGTTGTGAAATTCCAATGAATTCTTTCACTGGAAAAAAGAGTTCAAGCTGCCATGACCGGATATGTCACCTCCCACGGCACGCTGCACGCCCGGCGAAGCACCATGGGAAATTACAGAATCAGAATGCATTGATTTTTCTGTAGAAAATACAGGCGGCAGCCCTGATGAAGAATTAAGGAGGAAATGTAATAACCTAATTCTCCTCCAACATCCTTGCACGCACTCTTTCCAGCCCGGGCACCTGGCACCTCATCCAGACAATTGCCAGGTGAAAGACACAGATAAAAATTCACTATTGCTTAAGCACATGGTGGAATACTGGGCTGAGTGCACCATCAGCTGCTTACACCAGGGCTGGACTTGGCCCACTTTGTCTGAATCTCATCAGCTTTAGGACACAACATTTCCAAGCAATACTTGTTTTATGCTACCACATGTTTTATGTTTTTCTCCATGACATTCATCTCCTAAACATTCCTTAGATGCAAACCCTTAACAGGTTTTCTCCATAGGATACTATTTACAGTATAAGAAATTATTAATATTTCCTCCTCAAACTATACTGCATATGACTTGAAAACTCTGGAGAATACAGAAAGAATTTTCCCTCTCTTTCACACAACACGCACAGAAAATATGACATTAATGTCTTCCTTTCTTACGGGGCAAGTTCCGCAGCACTCGCCTCCGTTCCTGCCTCCTCAATGGCACACACAGTTAAGCCATTCCTCTCTGCTGCATAGTAATGCTGATTTCCCTGTTTGCTGAAAAACTTTGAACTAAATGCAGTTAAAAAATTAATGGCAGCCCTGCTTTGCCTGTTTGGTTTTTTTAAAGCTTCTATTTCAAGGTGACCCTTTTCCTACTTTGTGTGTCACCCCAAGTGTTGCCGCTCACATACTGAACCAACACTCTCCCAGTAATTAACACCAGCACTTAATGAAGTCCAGCTGCTGTGATGGCAAACTGAAGGGATGCCAACCTTTGTAAACTAGTACTTGGGCTACTCCAGTTACAGCTGCTTTAAAACCACAGCAATCAACTTCTCTTTGCCTACTTCTCAGAGATAATTCTTACCAAATAAGACAAGTGTTCAAGATTAAGCATTTAATAATAAAGCTTATCTCTGAACTAATATTTCAAGCTGGAAATGGTATAAAGGGCTGGATCAACTTAAATGAACACCGCAAAATTAATAAAAATCCCAAGTAGCAAATGAAAATCTAAAATGAAGATTTGCAATGTTAAATACATAAACCTTTAAAAGCCCTAGAAGCGCAGTTCCAAAGGGAAAATTGGAGACATATTCTTCAGCAATATCTGGTCCTCTGAACTCTTTTCCTGATCCAGTATGAGAGACACTAACAGCCAATGCTTTATTAAAATAATGCTCTCTGCCAGTTGTTTCATTACATGCAGGGGCATGGTAGGGATACCAGGTGAATGCTTTTGGAGACTGTTTGAAAGGGTCTGCATTTTAACTCATACCACATGGATTTTCAAACCTTCCAAAGTTTTCTCTACATGTGCTTCTTGCTCTACTCCTTAATCTATCTCACTGAAAATATTTTCCGTGCAGAATTACCAATTACCAATTCAAAATTCCAAAAGATGCCCTCCTCTTCTCTCAGACCCTCATTTCTGCTTTATGTACCTATGCTGTACTCTCACTTCAGCTGAAAAGACATCCAGTTTGGGCTGGAGAGAGATCTGTGAGCTGAGCTTTCCCAGGGAGAGGACTCCCAGCTTGCTGCCAGAGGTGGGCAAGCAGGGAGGGCCAGAGAAGGTGAGCTGGGCTGAGACAACGAAGGGCAGAACCCTGGCAGATGTACTTATTTTTCAAAATGACTAACAGAGATAATGGCTTCTACTGTGATAAACGGTAAGTGGCATTTTAAAATGCATGTGGGAAGGGAACTAGCTAATTTACTTTCATTGGAACTAATTTACACATAGGTAAAATGTATCAATTTACAAATATATTCAGCATCAGGAAATCAACAATTCTTCCAAGCAGGGGTTAATCCAAGGCTCAAGCCCTGCAGCTGGGCACATTTTTCCACCAGAGACCTAACATTGAAGAATTGGTATTAAAAGTACATCCTTGATTATCCTGGATGTCCATGCCCCTGAGAATATAACTTAAAAACAAAATCATTAGCTTACACAATAACATAGTCCTTGAAAAATAAAGAAATTCTTGTGTACAGAGCAATGCTGACTTCCAAGCACAAATTCCTTTGTTTTCCTAAATGCTAGCTTTGGACCCTACCAATGACTCAAAATGAGCTGCACTGAAATAATTGCATAACCTGGCAGGACTCTGCAATGTGTCAACAGGGGCAGGAAGGTAGGAAAAACTAAAAGCCAAGAACCCAACTTTGGTGTAACTTACAGAAAATATTATACATATTACACCATCTATTTTTCTTATTGTAGTTTTGATTTTAAATTATGCAGACTTTCACAATGAAAGCAAATTTTTAGTCTCAAAAAGCTGTTGTGGTGAGGTTCTACAAGGGCACACCATGGGAATGGGATGGTGGCTTTGCATGGCACATCAGTAACAAGGCTCACAAGCCTCTCACATGCACTGGCCTCTTTATAAGAGTCAACCATGAAAAAGGGTCTGTTTACAACAAAAGGCATCTGGTAACTGTGATTATTCTGCCTTAAAACTGAACATTTTAGATTTCTTAGCTCCCTCTTTTGTTCAGTTTTAGTTCTTATGCTTGATGTTTTCTGCTCTACCCTGTTCTTTTTTTGCACATGTTAGAACCCAGCATGACAAAAATCTGTGTTATCACCCCACTGATTTTTAAACAGGTGAGTGTTATTAGTTTCACCAAGAAAGAAAGTTCATAGATATATTTCTAATTTGTTTTTCAAATCATTCCACGAGCTAGCTACCCTGTTTTTTCTGCAATGAAAAAGCTCACAACTTGCTAGCCTGGAAACCCAAGGGAATTGTCTACTTGAAAGTAGAGCCTGAACTGCTAAATATGGATTCATATCTAGATATTGAAGCCATCCTGCTTGCCAAATGCTGGCTGTTTGGATCCATCCATGCAGTCTTTACTCAGACTTCAGGTTGCTCTATCATGCTGGTGGTACTGAAATGCACACAGACATTGAGGTCTGTATCCATGAAATTAAAGGTATTTTCTCTTTTGTCCTGGAGGCCTCTTTTTAAGTTACTGCATGCCACCACTCTGGAGTTAAGTAAAGGATGAGCAATAACTTCTGAAGAAAAAAAAAAATCCTTTTATTACAAAACTGACAGGCAGAGGAACTGGAGTTTCTTACAGGATACTAGCCTCTGTTCAAGATTTTTAGACACTCAAAATAAAGTTTCTTCTATATATTCATGAGCAGAAGAATAGACGTTTTAAGATCATGTGTGGAAAGTATAATCTGCAGACCTTTCAGTATTGCTGAATTTCTGATTTCAGCACCCTTAAGGCACTGCTGTATCTGCATAGGTGGTTAGTCCCTGTGTACCAGTGTACAGACTCCATTGGCACGTGACGAGCTTCATGAATTAGGGGAGTGACAGATGTGGCTCAGTCAGGTAAAGCAATAGCTTTAAACCTGCCACAGGCAGTGCTTCAGAGGTGTCACTGTCCCACACTGTTTTTAAAGAACAACATTCAGGATTCTGGCATCCTGAACTTTAAACCTGCTCTTAAAACAGGCACATTTTTCTTAGGCAAGACATAACCTTATTGTATAATAACTCAGGAATGTAGTAAAGTTGTTTTTTTTTTCCCTGCAAAGAAGTGGAAAAGAATGTTTCCACTGTCTTTAGATTGTTGGCTTTCATGATCTTCAGTAAGTTACCCTCTGGATTGCCACAAGTCCAGAGTCTCCCTGTTAGCAGAGTCGAGCACAGATAAACCTGCAAGGGATGCTGCTGCTAACCCTGCATCTCCTCTAGAGCATGGCAAGGGCTGGTGCTGCTTCTCTTGTGCTCACTTTCCAGACAGGGAAATACTAATTGTCTTTTAAAAATCTCTATAGTATTTTGTCAATATTTTTTTATTACAGCAGAGCATGTATAAATATTTTATTGTAAACCAAGGGCCTAAAATAAACAGTTTAGTAAATAGTTATTACATTACAAGGAAAAACATCTGTGGAAACTGTTTTCCATGTAATTATTCTTGCTATTTTACATTAGCTCTCAATGTGAATTTCTTTGCCTCTAATGTTTCACTTGTTCTAAATCTTCCTCCTTGTTGCTATTATTAAAATCTTTAAAAGGTGCCAAATCTTAAATGAAGGAAAAAAAAAGATTCGCTAGAAATTATTCATATCACAGTGAGCCTCTACTAAACCTGGCAGGGGTGCAATATTTTCGGTGAAATTAACATAAAATATACAACTGCAAATTATCCAGGAAATAGCTATGTTCTTTACAGTGCACATTTACATTTGGTAAAAAATGTTCTACTTATCTGTCTAGCACAAAGCTCCAATCGCTTCCAAAGGCAGTTTTAAAGGGATAGTGATAGCTCTGCACAGGGAGCATGGTCCTTGCAGCGGCTGTAACAAATAGCTGGGGGGCAAAGTGACCTTCAGTAATTACTAGAGGTAACAGTCAGCACTGGACATTCCTTGTTGTGAATACTAACCATCTAATTTTAGACATATTTCCCTTTTGGTATGCTGGATGAATTTCCTCTCTTAGGCCTAAGTCCTTTCTACTAAACACAAGAAAAACTGTAATACCATGTAAAATGCAAATTTTGCTGTAAATATTTTATAAAATTGTTGCATACATCCCAAAAGCTATAGGTCTTAATTGAGAGTAGGCTATTTTTCCAGTCAATATATGGAAATGGAAAATGCTAATTCATGTTTTTCTACTTATGAAAAACCCTGGAGAATGGCAAAACCACAAATGCACTCACTTTAATATTATAAATATAATTTGGCTCCCTCTTTGCAGTCCCTGATGTCCTGGCTTTTATCTCCCAATGGCTGCAGAGGAAGAATCAGAGAATCGCTTTTACATCCCCTGCGCAGGAAGTTCCCCCCGCGTGCTGCCAGCTTGGCAAAAGAGCAACAGCCTGAGCTCGCAAACGCGGCAAACAGGAACTGAAACAAGGAATTCCAGTGCTCCTGCACAGGAAACGAGCCTCACACGAGAGCAGACCCGCGCAGGATGAGTGGCGTGCGCACTCAGCCCCGCTGCTCAGAGCTGTCACTGCCATGGGCCGGTGGCCTGGAGGAGCAGGGCTGTCCCCCCCACACTGTCCCCCAGCCCCATGGCTCTGCCTTGCATTTATCTGTCTCCCTTCAGAGCAGGCAGTGGCCTGGATAACAAAGCCTGGAAACCATCTCTCACAAGTGGTACTGGATATGACTAAAAGCCATTTAGCCTGCTCCAGCGTACAGTTACTTGTGCTTGCCTTTTTCATCCACTTTTCATTTCCTTGTCAAGGAAAAGACTGTTTTTTCCATCTTCTAGAAGAGAAATCATTAGGCTATTAAAGTTAAAACTCTCCAAAGGTCACTGATGCTGGCTTTGAAGAGTGAAAATGATATAATTCCCCATTAGACTTTTAATCTCATGATTAGAGCTAAAGTTAACATGGCTGTTTCATTTTCTACCAGGCAAGAGTAAACTCATTTTTTCTTTCTCTACCAGAATACTTAATAGCATCCTATCTTGATGAGCAACATCTCCTAGTTAAACAGTACGAACAATGGAAATGCAAAATACTTTGGAGAGAGGTTTTGAATTTTTAAATGCTATTGATTAACCGTGAAAAGTCTTACTGCATGCAGCACAGCAAAATCCACCCATGGAAATCCCTCATGAAGCAAAGAACCTGCTCTTGGTTGACAAGACTGCAGTCCTTGCTGGCCCAGCAGGGAGACAAGGGGGAAGGATGCTTTTGTTCCCACTTTGAGCTCTAACTCCTACATCCCTAGAACTTATCCCTATGAATGGTTCTGAACCCAGTAGTGAGAGTGAGTGCAGGTGGGACCCAACATGAAAACCACCCCCATTCAGCTTCCTCAGGGGTATTTAGATTTGCAAAAACCTTGCAGTAGAGTCTCTGGGGCAAGAATTTACAGGTGCACACTGGTTTCAAAACCCAATGTACAGCACTCACTGTTATTACAGGCAGACACATGGAAAAAAATTCAATTTTCTTCACTCAAGACAAAGTCTGATAACCAGCTAGTAAAACTCAGACTATAATTTCTTATTCAGTGTTCCACATGAGATGCATTTTGCTGAATTTAACATGTTTTGCTGTTAATGGATTTCACAGTGTGTTGCCATTTTTATACAGCTGTCCAAATAAAATGCTGTGTACAATGATGTGCTTTTACTGTATTGCTAGCTTGCAAATGGCAGCCGATTCCCCAATTTAAGCCTTAGGAAAATGGGAAAACTTTGACTAGGCCATTTAAAGCTCTATGGAGTTCTTTTCCTGGTAAGTCATGTTCAAACAAGAACAAAGATGCAAGATAAACTGCACCTTGTACATTTAAGATCTAATAGTACTTCCACTGGAAGGAGAAATCAAACCTCAGTATTTCACTTTTGTATTTTTCTTTGCTGAACTAAGTTCAAAGATATTAAAAAGGCTTAAAATTAAAAAGGCTTAGATTTAAAAGAAATTAAATTGTCCATCTAGATTTTCAAATGCTACATAAATTAAGCAAATAACATCTCATGATGTAAATTCCCCATCCCTTGGAAGGTCATCATTCAGGTTTAACACGTTGTTGACTTCAGTTTCTGAATTGGTCACACATTAGAATTGGTCTTCTAAGGAAAAAAAAAACACATTAGAATTGGTCTTCTAAGGAAATTCTCTCCATTGATGTTCTGGAAGTGAAGGCACAGCTACTAACAGTTTAAAAAGGTTTTAAAGGCACAGGGAAGGCTGCTTTGTTTTTCTTTTTTTTTTCACTCCATATCACAGATTGTTTTAAAAATGGTGAATCAAAATTTGCTTGGGTCTTTTGGGGTTTTTTGATTGTTTGTTTAAGAAAAGGGGGATAAAAATGGAATTTCTTATCTAAAAAGTTAAACAAGGAGAAAAATGTCACTGGAATATTTTCTTCCCTTCAACTTTAGCTATCTATATCCGGCCCAGCTTGAATCAGTTACTGTTCATTGCATGAGGTTTCATCATTTAACTTTTGTTGCCAATATTTATTCCTGGATATAACTCACAGTCATGGGGTTTAAGAATTATTTGTCCATACCCCAATAATACACGATAGCTGATGCGTGCAAAACATAACAGAGGACATGCCAGTGGTGCTAGTTGATGCTGATCCTTTAAAACGCCCAAACTCTATCTGCAGCAAAACTTAAAACCAAAGGCTCTGCCTAGCCTGAGCCATGCTAAAAAACTTCCATGTGAATATAGAACAGAATAAAGTCATCATAAGGTCTAAACACTTCCCAGTTACACACAAAATGGTCAAAAGATTTGGTCATTTGTAAGGCCCATGACTGTCCACCAGATGATGGATGATGTGCAGCTGAGGCAGGATTAAATCCCAAGTAGGTTGTGCCTGACTAAAGTAGTGATGTAAACACATCAGCAGGATGCACTTCCTACCTGGTGCCATCTTTTGTAGTCTTCTCCACCAATTCAGGAGGTACCAAAGAAGGAAATACCAGACTAAATTGGTGGTGGCACTTCCTACACAAAGCAGGAGGCAAAAAGGCTCAGCTCCTCCCCATGAGGTCTGCACCTCATTCACCCCATCTGCCCCTGGGCTTGTGCCAGCAGGACAAATCACAAAACACAAAGCTGAGATTGTCGCCCTGTACGAGACACTGGTGAGGCCACACCTTGAGTCCTGTGTCCAGTTTTGGGCCCCTCTATTCAATAAAGACTTTGAAGGGATGAAATCTGTCCAGAGAAGGACAACAGAGCTGGTGAAGGATCTAGAGAGTCAGTCCAATGAGAAGCAGCTGAGGGAGCAGGGGGGGTTCAGCCTGGAGAAAAGGAGGCTCAGGGGGAACCTTCTTGGTCTCTGCAGCTCCCTGACAGGAGGGTGCAGCCAGGTGGGAGTCGGGGTCTGCTCCCAGGCAACAGTGACAGAAGAGGACGAAATGGCCCAAAGCTGCACCAGGGGAGGTTCAGGTTGAACATCAGGAAGAATTTTTTCACTGAAAGGGTTGGTAAGCATTGGAACAGGCTGCCCAGGGAGGTGGTGGAGTCACAATCTCTGGAAATGTTCAAGAAACTGGATGTGGCACTCAGTGCTTTAGTCTAGTTGACAAGGCAGTGCTCAGTCAAAGGCTGGACTCCATCTTGGAGATCTTTTCCAACCTCAATGATTTTATGATTCTATGAAATGGATGAAAAAGACGATGCCAGTACTATGGAACTACAGTGAGGTTTTTTGGCTTGCTATGGAGCTTCGTCTTAGAAAGATCATGGTATTCATACATGATTTCTTTGGGTTTCTTCAGTTGTGGCAGGACAAAACATTTTTCACTTAAAAATCCATGATTTGCCACTCCTTTAGAGTTTGACATTATGACAGGGGAGTCTGACAGGGACAACCAGAAGTCCCCTACCTCAAGCTTACTGTGCAATCATCTAAAAAAGAAACTTAATTTTTAAAACGGCACACAATGGATCTGAGAAGTCAAAATATTCAATTAAAATCCTTCTGATTCTTAAAAAGGCACAAAGCTGTCAAAAGTTACTAATAAATTGAATGAAGTCTCTGACAAGGAAGCAGCACATCTGCAGAGACCAGTTGTACAAAGGCTTTATCTGTGCCAGGAGCCTTGAAACAAACAAAATAAAGGTACAAGTGCAGTGCTTAAAAAGTTTACACGAGTTTCCTTCATGGGATCAGTGGTAAGGAACCTCAGGTCAGCAAAGTTTTCCTCCACAAATTAAAAAAAGAAAGGTGCCAGTACCCCAAACAGAACATCCAGAGAAGCCTGTGTCTGATTTGACTTGCTTGCCAGCTATCACAAAACAAAATAATCTTAAGGGTCATGTCAGTTGGTAACATCTTGTTCCAGGAGACCAGATAAAATCTTCCTCAACGTTAAGGATGCTGTTGAGTTTAAACTATAATTAAAGGCAACAGTCCAACTGCCTCACTCTGTTACTTCCCAAATAACAGGAGGTACAAACCTGGACTTTTAACATATGAACAAACCCTTTTTCTCTGATAACTAGAGCTAGGGTTCAGCACATGCACACCAGTACCCTTACTGATTCACCAGGGAGTTGTTCCACAGTCAAAAGAAAAATAAACACTTGTCAATGCTTAAAAGTGCTCAGTATTGAACCTCATATTCAGAAATAGTAAAATCCAGAATTTTATCAGCAGAAAAGGAATTTAACTTTAGATTACTGATACTAAATATGTTCTTCTCCCACTTTCCTGTGACTGGAAACAGTCTGGAACCTTGTCTAGGTTCCTCAAATAGGTAAAATGAGTATTTTATAACTCTGCCCAAGTTAATTCCTAGCTAACCCAAGTATGAGGTCATTCCAGTGTCACTAAACATTCATTACTTTGCTCTTTATTTACTTCTCATATATCATCTATTTTTCAGAAAAAAACCACTACGTGTCAGTGAGAAAAAGTGGTACTGGTACCAGATATTTCCAAACCAGTGAATAAAGAAGAAAGGGGAATAACATCTACATTATCCAGATAAAACTGTTACTTGCTAAAAAGCTCCCACAAAGAAATCAACACCTAAATTTTATGGACAGAACAAATAGAGACATTGGTCTCACAATCCACATGAGATTTCAGGAGAACAATGTCCTGAAAACATAATTTATATGAAGTCTGAAGACTGCACTTACAAATGGTGGTGGGTTTTTTCTTTCCTCCACCCCCAAGATATATTCTGGTGTTTTTTCCTCAAAAGTAGGACACAGAGGGGGGCTGACCTCTCCACCAGAAAGCAGGGTCATTTCACCATCTGCAGAGAGAACCCAAGCCCCACATGGCAAGGACTCACTTTCTTTTCCAGATTCAAGATTAGCAAAGAGGGGCTAAGAAATTTGGTTGTGAACTTAGAAATACCTGGCCATATGCACATAAAATATGTGAGAATAAGGCAGAAGCTATCTCTGCAGACTTTTAAATACAAACATAAAACAGTTTTAAAGGTGAGTTAATAAAATGAAGACCAAGTTATATTGCCAGAAAAATTATTCCTACACAGGGTAAAGTTTACTGAAAATAGCATTTTTTGCTACACTGCCTAGCTGATGTTGAAAGGCTGGGACTAGACTGAGGTGCTTGTTAATGATAACTTTGAAGAAATATCACACTTAAAACTCAGACTGATTGCAAAAAAGGTGTTTTATCTACTGCTCCCTTTATGAATAAATATGAAACTACCAGGAAAATGTTTAAACAGGTGTAATCATCACTGCATATGAAAATTGAGTTTGGAGGCTGTAAGGAATCTTAACACAGTTAAGAAAGAATGAAAGCAATGTAACACTGCGATCATTGCCCATTATGCATGTATCATGCAAAACAGGAATGTTGTCATAGCAGCTATAAAAATGTCAGTGAAAACTGAACTACTATTACCAAGTTTTAAATGAAATGAAAAATGCAAAAGGAATATGTGAATGAATACATTAAGGGAAGTGCTATTTCTTTCCCAATAAATAAGCAAAACAAAATACATTCTCGTGGAATGGAGTAATTTGTGTGAACAAATATGCATAGGTAACAATTGCAGGAGGCCACATCTGCACAGGACAACTGGATGAAATTATTAAGATTTTGTATAATCAATTTTCCAGCCTTAGAAAGGAAGGAACAGTAAAAACACAATGTTTTGAAGTTTCAAAGTAGGAAACCTATTAAGTAATAGATTATATTAAGGCCAATTTTGTTTATACTAAATAAAGGAAGCTGCTTCTGTCTGCTAGCAATGGCAACCTGGCCTTCAGTAGGACTGATAAAAAGTGTTGGAAAATGAATATTTCTAGCCTTTAATACACTATACTCATTACAACATTTAATGACTTGCAAATGTGGTTAATGCTAAAACTAATGAATGCAGAAAAAAAAAAACAAACAAACAAAAAAAAAACCCACCAAAAAAAACCAAAAAAAAAAAAAAAAAAAAAAAAAAAAAAAAAAAAAAAAACCAACAAAACCACAGAGCTTAGAGTAGGGCAAAATAACAGGAGACCCTTACTGGCAGGAGCAGATGCCTGTGCCCAGGAGCCTGAGCCAGCAGCAAGCTCCACTTGGGCAAAGCCTCTCAAGCAGCACCAGCAGAACCCCAGCCAGTCCCTGGGATCAAGGCTCCCAGGGCATGTGGAGGGAGACACCCTGTATGTGTTCATCTCTTTAGGTAAGTACACTTAACATTTTTTTTTCCAAAATTAGTCTTTCTCAAAAGGCAGGTGCTGCAAAATGAAAGTCTAGTACATATTGTTCATTAAGGCAAGTCCACA
Source organism: Vidua macroura (assembly GCF_024509145.1). Taxonomy (NCBI): domain Eukaryota; kingdom Metazoa; phylum Chordata; class Aves; order Passeriformes; family Viduidae; genus Vidua; species Vidua macroura. The sequence goes on from NC_071581.1 coordinate 10,248,952, forward strand.
CAGAATTGGATATTGAAGCAAGTGCTGGGTAAATACAAGAAGGTTGTACCTTCAATTCTGCATTAAAAGAGCAATTACTTGGAATATGCTTTACAAACATCAAAGTTAAAAAAACATTTCTGAGTTCCTAATGTGTCCATAATTAATTCACACATTCAGCAGATGAGTCCAGAAATATGTTCCTGTTGGTAATTTGCAAGTAATGCTTCAAAAACAATCTGGCACATTTTTATTTGCCTTAATGCCTGAAAGCTATTACTAAGACAGTGCTTTACAATGTCATCATCATTGCTACCATGTACATGCTTTAACTAACAGAAGTCCTTAGGTCCAAAGAAATAGGAATTTTACAAGAATTAAAGCTGCACATCTTCCAATATTGATTACATTTATTTCATGTAAAGTAAAATATGTTTTATTATAAGAGAGACTCTGAGAAGCATTAGCTGTCCTCAAGTCAATGAGATAGAGGAACAAAGTGCTTCACAAGATCAGGCCTGAGTATAAGAAATGCTTCACATCCTCATCAGAGGATGCCCAGGGCTACATCTCTTCATATGTATAAAAGCCAGTTCCGCAAAAATGAACCTTACCTACATCCTTGTCATACACACATGCATTCAGAATCTACTGTGACAGGAAGGAGTTCAAAACCATCCAAAATGAGTCAGAATTTTTATTCATATAATATATAAATTAGCATTTTTGTCAAGATCTAAGTTTATGAACCTTATGTTTCATAATATATAAATCAAAAGATAAAACTGCTTGCTTCAAATTTTAAACATAAAACAAAAATATAACTGGGAATATATTGATTTATGCTTGATTGGAGTACGATCTCAACCCCTTCACCTCTTGTACTGGTTTCATCTCAGTGACTGAGCTTGGTATCAACTCCTAATTCTTCTGAACATAAAATGAGTTTTCAAAATTGCTGCTTTTTAGAAAATCATTTCTGTAGTTACTATTGCAGTTTGACCTTTTCCAAGCATCCAACTTACTTTGTTATTTTAAAATATTACATTGTTTAAAATGTTAACAAAATAACAAACCTATAGTTGGCCATTGTTTTGTTTCAAATACTTGTATGCATTTGAAAGACATGTAACTGTGGATGGATGTTTTCCCTTCTCTTTTGTGTTTAATTCTGGCAGAGTGTTTCCAGAACTTGAAACATGATCTCTAAGGGCAGGAAAGGTAATTAAGCTCCTTGGAGTCTTATGCTACACACAATGTACAATATGCCGTGGCTTGGGGCAGTACTCAGAAAACTCTCCCAAACGCGGTGTTTAACTTTGTCAACCCCATCCCATCAAACAGGGAGGAATTTATCCAGGCTGCAGTTCAAGAACTGGACCACAGAACAATTTCACTGTGACTTCTGGAAGCTTTCCCTTCAGCACTCCCCTCTGTCCCCGGCGGCTCCCAAAGCTCAGCCAGGGCCTCATGTTCACATCCCAAACACATCCAGCCCGCGCCCCTCCTCCCCTGCTCGGCAGCGCTCATTCCTGGCTCTTGGCAGGGAGCACGGGGCAGGACAGGAGTGGCACTGGGGCAGGGCTCTGCTGAGCTCTGAGCACTGGGACAGCCTCTCATGAGCCCACAAACGCTCACATTCCTTTGGAGCCGGAGGCAGGAGGAATGTTACAGCAATCCCAGCGTTAGAGCACAAACCAGGAATCATTATTTCCCCTGTTCCAGCACTAACTGAGCCCCGGTTGAGCTTCCTGTGCACATTTGCCAGGAGACTTTCTTGGAGAATGGAGAAAGAAGAGCTGGGACAGTTGCTCATCTTCTTTGAACGTTAAATGGAAAACATGCCCCATCTAACTGAGACAGAGAGAAGTACTGCTGTGTCCACTTCTCTTACCCAAAGAGCTGGGAACTCTGGCAGGGATCAAATGCACTTCCCTTCATATGGGCAACCTGACCCACCCAGAGAACAAATCTGTGGAATTATGTGCCCCCTGAAAAATATCAATTAGGGAACCCAGCCTGGCTGTGGGAAGAGCACAGCCGTAAAAACCCAACAGGAAAGCCCTGGGCCTAATCCGTATTTCCCTGTGCAGGGCTCTGAGCGCATTTCCCCTGGCAGTGCAGGATGGGAGCAGCCACTGCCCACAGGGGACTTGGCGATGGCCCTGCCATGGACACCAAAGCTCCAGGGCTCGCCCAGCCAGCGGGCAGAGGCTGCACGGACAGATTCCCACACCGTGGCTGCTGCCATGGCTGCTCAGTGCCCCCCGTGGAGCCCGGGCCCGCAGGCCCAGCCTCCCCTGCATCTAATAGAGACAGGCACATCACAGGCACAGCTCGGTGGGGAGATAAGGGGGAGAAGCTTTAAACATTGCCAGGTCAGCACAACAGGAGGTAAGCAAGTACAGAGGCAGCAAGAACTGCTGAAAGTTTTTGATATAGTCCCAGGTGGACTCCCCAATGTCTGTAAATGTTTCAAAGGGGGATCCCCTTTATGTGGGCATGGAAATGTTTCAAAGGAGCCCCAATTGGTGCAATGTTTCAAAGACCACTGCCCTCTAAAAATTCCAGCCTGAACTACCCTCCCCAGCTGAAAACCTTCCTGAACAGATCCCTTCCTGGCTAACCCCAGCTGAGGAGGTCTGTTCTGCTACATAGAGCCCTCCTACAGGCCCCAGCATCATCTGAAACAAAACATCTCCCGTTTCCCTCCTCTGGGGATGGATCCAGCCTCCTCCTTCCCCGGGGACCCCGTGAAGGACCCAATGTGCCTCTGTGTTTGTGCACAGGATATGAAGGGCTAGAGTGCAGCAGGGTAATTTTTCAAAGCAGTGTGTGGGAGTAGCACTAGAAATTCCCTTCATGCTGCTTTGAAAAAAATCAGCCCCTACCTCAATGAATTATGAACAGGGCCTCCAGCTCTAGACTGGAAATCTGAGAGGTTGAAGAGGGATGCACAGCCAACTTAACTGGATGCAGTTTTTAAGACCGTGATGTCAGAAATAATTGAATTCTTTAATCATATTACAGACACTGCTACCTAAAAGGTATCACTGCTACAGAGCAGGGATTCCTTTGCTGACAGTCACTTGAGCAGAATAAAACTGTAAGCAAGTGCTTAAGATATCTCAGCTATTGATTTTGTGTTTCTCAAAGTATGAGAAGAAAGTGCTGCTCAGTCTTGGATTATCAAAGCCAAGGGATTTTTTACCTAAAAATTACATGTCAAGGCTAACTTCATTGTCTTGGCTCTCCTCAAATTCAAAAGAGAGATAAAAATCTCTCCCTGGAAATGTCTATCTTACTCAAACTCTTATCTTAGATTGGTATCAATCATTCATTTTCCCTGGACAGCATCTCAATGACTATATTAAACCAGACACCTAAATTTCAGACAGATACAAGTTCATTGAGATGAGGCCAGCCCTAAGCTCCTGAGGACACACAGTCTGAGGGTAAGTTCCTCTTGTCTCTCAAACACCTGTATGTTCACCCTGAGATCTCAGTGTCCCTCCAGCACAAACAAATCCTCATCTGTAGATTTTAAACTGACAACGATGACATTAGTAATTCCTGTGAACTAGACCTGGGCTGCAGACACAGCTATATTAGCTTCTTTCTCTTGCTGCCCATCTGGCTAGACTTAGTCTAACACAGAGAAGGGAAACTCTTTCACCCCTTATCAGTGATAAACCAGCCTAAGCAGTAAGGAGGCATGTGCAAGTCTGTCCCAAGGCCTGAGCAAGGGAGCAAAGTGCTCGGGCTATGACCAAGGGGGACAGGAGCAAGCACAGGAGGCAGTTAGTCATTCTCCCTACTGTTACTGTCCTAGGACTATGTAAATTAACACCAAAAATCTGCACAGCATTTGTTGCTTAAGAAATGCATCTAGCCTCTTCTTTTCCCTTCAGTATTCCCCAGTAAAGAACAAATACCAATGAGCAAACTCACTGGAAACAGCTTTTTTTGTGAGCGGCTGCATGTCCTGAAGGAGAGGGGGCCCAGAAATGTTGTGAACTGAGATGCCTAGTGAGAGGAAGTTTGGCTCCATATTAAAGGTTTCTACACATTGCTCTTTCCTAAACTGAACCATTAAAAGCAGTGATGACCTTAACTTAATGCACATACCTCAGCAAAGGGACATGAAAATATGACACCACAGTGGAATTATCACATATTTTCTTACCACACCCTGGTATATACAGTGTTCTAGGTGTACAGAACTGGGCCCATAGCACTTTTGTACTATATGGAATTCTTACAAATATTACAAATATTATTACCCATGGGTACAGTTTTCACAAATAACAGCACCACAATTTTCACAGCCTCCAATGCCTTCTACACCTGTTGTTTTCCAATGGTGCTAAGAACTTTGTAAGGTCATGTGTATAATTGTATATTATTCCAGACAGCACTAATATGGGCATATACATAAATAAATATCACATATCAGTTACTGGAAAATGAAGAAATTACATTTTTCCAAAAGGAAAAAGTAGTTCCCCTTGAAACAAGCATATCCTTAACTCAGCATTTCATGACCTTTGTATTTAAAAATAACTTATTAGCTACTGGATCACAAATTAAGTTGAAACAAGTGCTAAGCTTGCTAAGGACTTCTTTCTCAAAATCTAGGAGGGAGCTACATGAAATCACTATGGTCCAATTAACAGGGATCTCACTCTTCAAGCTTGCAAACAAGAGATTACATTAACACCTGCTACAAAAGCAAACACTTTTAGATATCTTTATCTTAACCTGCTTGACATTAACTTAAAACTCCTGCCTGGCTCTTGGATGAAAATTATTGTGACTGATATGTATGTTTTTCATTTGGGGGTAGGGGTTTGAAGAGTGTGTCAGGCCACATTTCTCTCTCTCTGGTATTTATGCATAATCCACTTCAAAGTTAATAGGAGTTACATACCAGGATTGATGGGAGAATAATTTCCTAAATGTAAAATTGCTGAAGGAAAACCATTATGCTTATGGGAGATAAATGCTGCATAGGAATGTATGAGACACAGAGAGCACTGTCAGGTCCTTGAAGGATCTCATCCAGCACATGCCTACAGTGGCATGTGTAAGTATCTTCTTGTGGTTTATGCACCAAAATAAACTGACCTCTTGGGCCAATACATATATTTATAACATCTGTCCATACAGGAAAAAAACCTTTCTTTGTGTTCATCAGAGAAGCAATCACAGCTGCAGATGTACAACCCATCAGGTTACAGCAATGCTTTTACTACCTCCTGTGACAGGACTGTCACAGAAGGCAGAAAGCACTGATTTTTAAAACACTTGTATGTCTGAAAAGCTGAACTTTCTGAAGTCCAGAATTGTTGGGAAAAACACACTGAAATAACTCTGTAAGTGTTTTGTTTTGACAATGTTCCTCAGGAATTCACCACACTTAGCTGGGAAAATGCTAGCAGTTACATCTATTCAATGTCATGACATACAAAATTGAAACATAATTGCTCCTAAGTGGTTGACAACTGGCAAGTACTTTTCACACAGATAGAGAGAATTTTATGCTATCAAATGGAAGATACTGTCAAAAGTTTGATTTTAATATAAATTAAAATGCTACATGAGGACTCAAAAGGAAAAGGCTCAGCAGTAACACTGTTATAACCACATATTTAAAAAGCTTTGAAGTGAAGAATCATTACATCAAAATCATTTTCCTTTAAAAATAAAAAAATAAATTACAGCATGAATATTAACAAGTTATTAGAATAGTGAATGTCAAAGAGTAGCAAAAAACAAGCAGCCAATGAGTGGCCTAGTGTAAAGAGTGTCTTACCAATCATATGGTTAGCGACATGGATTTGTATCTCTCTCTCATTCTCAAAGGTCATCTGGCACTTGATGCACTGATAGGTCTTTTTCTGTTTAATAACCAAAAAGAGATTAGAGAAAACTGCACTGTAGCATAAGGCAAGTGTGATCATGAATACAGCATGTTATATGCTTCAAACTTCCTCCACTGAGGCTTTTTTTGCCCATATATCCCCAGGCCAGGCTTTTCTGGGACCAAAAACACAATCTCTAATTAACAACCTGCTTTAGGAGAAATTTTAATTTTGGCTTAAAAAATTTCAAATTACACTACTTGAAATCTGACTGAGTACCTGAGCCACAATGAGCTTGTCCCTGCCATTTAACCCATTGCAGTAAAATTCCCCCAGAGTGAAACAAAAGATAGAAAAATAACTGTTTTCAGAGTAAGATCAACTTTCTTTAAAAATTCCACCTTTCATTAAACTCAGCATAGAGTAGGCAGAGCACCTACAGTTACTTGGTGAAGTGAAAGAAATGATGCATTTTGTATTGGTCTCTAATCAGAAATCTTGAAAAAACTGCATTACCACAAAGAACTGTTTCCTGGTAAAATCTGTTTCTATTTTCTCCATCTCAAAGTCATACCAGGGAGGCCTAGCTTCAGAAGTCAGGAGACAGTGTGAAGAGGCAATTACATGAACCATTTATTCAAATGGAAAATGGTGTTTGCACTCAGATTTACAGTGATGCCTGCACTTGTGCAACATGGCAGGAAAAAATCCAAGAACCCATTTGCAGAAATTAAAATGCATGTTGACAAGTTGGACATCCAACTCCAGGAAAAAAAGAAAACCCAATAAAAAAAGAACCAAAAATCATGAAGGCTAAGCTTTTGTACACTTGCAAAAACTCTTATTTCCCAAAGCAGGAGTATGAATGGTGTTTTGGTTTGATGTACATGCTTATTTACTGCATGGCAATATGCTATCTAAATAGACATTTTTTGATGTGTAATTTAGAAAAATTGGGCCTTTTGTGTCTACTTGTTTCTGGAGAATAATTCCTACTGCAACAATTGCCACTAGGCACAAGCATGAGGTCTGCATCCCACGGCCAAAGCTGGTGGCAGCAGAACACACGTGAAATCTCTGTGTGCTGGCCACAAGGGATGGATGAGAACCCCAAATCAACAGCACAGAGAAGCCCAATTCAGAAAATGACACCCTCTTAAACTTTTGAAGGAAAATAATTTTGAGGGTACTTTTTGTGTACTTTTAGATTACTTTTTATTCAGCCTCCACCCCACACCCAGGTATAGAACCCCATTTTTAGGATAGAAGTAATAAGTCAGAAGTTTTGAGTTAAACATAGGAGTTGCTGTCACCCCCTCTGTGCATGGGATCCAATTTCCTCAAGCCCCTGCTGAGGAAAGAACAAATTAGGTGCTACCAAGAGCTTAACTACTTCCCATGTCATCAGTGGCAACAAGGTAGCCTGCTGGAGGCTAATGAACAGGCTGTAACACCATAACAAATGCACCAGTCTGTGGAAATCAGGCAAATTCCATGAATTCTGTACCAGGGTGCGTTTGCTTAGGCAGGGCTTTCTAGGCTAAAACAGCAATGGGTGATTAACATGCTAATAGGAAGACGGCCATACTCCATTGGCAGAAAGCTGACACAGCCAACCATAGAAAAGGAAATCGTTTGGATTGGCTAGTTATCCTTAGGCAGCTCAAGAAAGTATCCTCCTGGAGTCCATTTGGAAATCAAGGCTGTTAATGGAAAAGCAGCTGGATTTCTGCAGCACTCTTTCTGGGGAATCTATTCTGGCAGACGAGCGCAGCACACGTACGTACACATGTCCTCTCAAACACACTGGCATACACATGCTTGAGGGCTCCTGACTTCAAACAAAACCAAACATAAAAAACCTTGAAAGAGCAAAATAGGATTGGTTAGTGACTGATTCATATGGTCACACAGTCACCTTTAAAACTTGAAGCCTTTCTCTTCCTTAAAACTTCAGAGCTAAGCTCTGTGCCTTGTCCAATGCTTATCTCAGCTATGAGTTCCCACAGTAACCAGCTACTCATCTTCAGCCTGACTCTCAAACCTTCAAAGTTATATTAAACACGGACAAATTATTCATTTTTTAATTTTTTTTGTGCTTTTGAAAGCTACTTACTAACAGATCTGGAGACAGGATGTCTTTGTTTACCCACAGACCCAGTGCTAACTCCTCCACACCATTTCACAATCTTATAAAACACTCTGCTTGGCATGAGGAGCCCTTGGCAGATTTCAGACTTCCTCTCTGTGCTACCTTTAGCCTCAGCTGAGACGTGTGCATGCAGACAAGCAGCTTAAGCAAGGTGATGGCTCCTGGGACAGGACACCCCACTTGACTTGGAGTAAGGTTAATAAATGCCTATACAGATCTCAAAATAACTATAGCTAGATTAGCACCCAAGTGTATATGCAAGAGGTGGAAGAGCTGATTTTTTGGCCCATTAATAACTGCCTTTAAAAGAATGTCCCAAAACATCCTTCTGTTAACAGTAAATGGCGGGCATTAGTTTTAATCCAACTATAATTAGTTGTGCTACCAAATATGATCTTCTACTATTATTTTTCTGCTTTATGAACATTATTAATGGATCAGTTATGTCTTTGTAAAGTTTGATCTTCACAAGTGGAGACAACAAAGGCGTGCACACTCTGAGGAGCTAACAGTATAGGTGATGGTATCTAGGTGATAAGAGACCAGATAAGCAGGCCTTCAGCTGAGAGCTCATTCCCCACAAATGCAAGATATTTAATTATAGTCTTGGCACACAATTGTAGTAATAACAACAGAGAGTTCTGTTTTCTTTTCTGAAGTATCTATTGTTCCCATGGGTTTTCCAGACTATCCTCCTTTAAATCTGGAAATAGTTTCCTGCTCTACAAAGAAAATATTCCTCCATTCAAGTGGATTTACAAGGGAAGAGAAGGGTTGTGGGGGAGAACAAAGAGAAAGAACTGAGTCCAAGAAAATGTGCAGGAGAAAAGAAACTGAATAAAGGAACACAATAGGGTTTATTCTTCCAACTTTCTATGCTACCTCCTTTGCTTCTTCACTGCAAATAACCTTGGTGGGCTAAAAATAGTAACACCATTCAAGATGAAATTGGAAGCCTAAACATTTGCCACTATGAATGCAAAACAAGCATTTTTCATGATACCTGTGGTACAAAATAAAGATAAATCTGTGTAAGAGAAAGTGACTTGAAATTTGTCTCTTTGCAGTATTAGGAAATGAAAAATCTCAATACTAAACAATTAGTCACGTTTCTTAAGATATGCTCATTCCTCTAGAAGGCATGTGGAAATGAATTAATAAAGTGTATTCAAAACTGAAGCTGATAAGCACAGAAAGATATTCAGAAAAACAGGGAAGCACCACCTATGATGACATCTTAATGTAATATAAAAAAGGCCTTGAACTATACTTGTGTCAGATACTGGAATAATACCATTACCTGTGATGCTCATGTGAAAGAACAATTTCAGTCCTATCCAAACAGAATAGCTCACAGAAAATTGTATGAATGAAACAAAAATGGATGTTGGAGGAATCTTTTACTACTAAGATGTATTTTATTTATTCCTCTTAGTGATGTCTCTTGCAGAAGATCACTGACTTGTCTTAAAACTCCTAAAAACAAGTCCTCCAAAGAGGATGGTGCCATATACACACTGCAAAAAACTATGCCTGCCTGGAAATCTATCTTGTTGATCGACATGAATGGATCCTAGGCAGGCATCCTAGAAACAAACATGATCAATTTACAGGTTTTCTTCCTGTGTGTTGGTCATACTAAAAATGTGAGGAAGACAGAACATAGCATGATTTTCAAGGGTTATGTGCTTTCTTTCATTCTTATGGATTAAAAAAACAAGCCTTCCAAGCAATTCTGAATATTTTTCAATGCTCCTTTAGCTGTCTCCTACTGATCTTCAGAATAAAACCTTAAATACTTTAACAAACCAAAACAAAATATAACAAAATAATCATACTTCATTTGTGATGCTATATATACTTGCATATATACACAAACTTAAATACCTCCAGGAAAAAGGAATTGTTCAGCTTTTCCTGTTCTGTTTTTCTTCACAGATACTCTTTATTCATCAAGGGCTAATATTTATTTTCTCCCTTTCTTTCACTTTGGGGTTAAATCTTAATTTAAGTTTGTTTTTTTTTTCCTGAAATTCCTTTAGGTTTCCACACTCATCTCTTCTATCAAAAAGTAAATAACAGCTGGTGGAGCAACTTCTGACATAGAAAGAAGTTACAGATTTTATATGTTATTATCATCTCTTCCATTTGCTTGGATTTCATTCTGCTTATTCTTATTTACTCTGAAATATATACCCACTACTTAAAAATCTAATCTACCTCTATGATCCTTCTGACTGCACTTTGTCCTAATCTTCAACTCCTTTTTCTATTTAAGAAAGAAAAATAAAGTGTTCAAAAACTGAAATGTAGAAATACTGAAGAGTTGGAGAGAAGCAGCTGTTCTCTGAACATGTGCAGATCACTCTACATGCACTGTGCACTACAGATTGCTCCATTAAAGTGCTATTTTACCTGTGTGCAGTGCACTAACAAGATGACAAGAGAGTTCATGTTCAACTTGCTTAGCTTTTCTATGAAGCCAATGAAGTTAAGTAAACACTGTTCTTGAATGCAGAGATGTATCACCATTTAAAAGCCAGTATCATTCTTTGAAAATCCCTCTACTAGGCAAACACAAAGGGCACTCATTGCCTTCAGAACCCTGAGTGAAACACCAACAGTTTTCTAGTGAACTGATACCAGATTCAGGTCTTGTACCTATAATGAAGGGTAAGATAATGAATTATTCCTAATAACAATATATATATTCCTGGGATGCTTATCTCTGATATTAGCATATGTGCAGGCCACAGACACCAGTGAGGTACCATTTGCCATCATCACAAATGCTGATTTTTCATTATCTTCTACAAAGAAGCTCAGAACTTCCCTCATGGGATGAAATTCAAAGCATTTACCTTATTGAAGAACTTAAAATTTTCCCCTGAGAGAGCAAATATGGAAGCTGTCACTGAAAAGAAAGAGTTAAAGCAAGAAGTAAGAAAGAAAATGGCAATGTGTTCTGCTAGCTGATAGGAAGGGGAAAGTAATTCCATAGGTGCAGAAATACAAATTAGTCCTATCTAATAGAACAGAGGTATTTTTCAAGAATTTAGAAGAAAATAAAGTCCTAAGGATGAAGAAGGACAATGACTAGGCTGACCTCGGTATCACACCAAAGGTGGGATATTTCCATTCCTCATTCTTCTGCAAAATTATTTTCGTGTGCCTGGAGGCTTAGTCACACCCAAAGGGGAAAATATCCAATGGTTTTACCGAAAGAGAGAAGACAAGAAAAGAATCAAGCTTTCTGTGGGATTAGCTCATGAGGATGGATTGGGGCATGGCCATGCCCAGCCCAGCTCAGCTGGACACTGCTGCCCCAGACAGCCCCACATGGAGCAGGGACAGAAATTCCTGCCAGGGACACAGCCTGCACCAGCTCCCTCGGAGGCACCTCAGCCCACATGCTCAGGACATACTTAGGGCCCTCTCTTACTTACCGAGCCCCTGGCGCTCTAGTTGAATGGATGGTATTTTCAGGTGCTTTTAATTCAGTAAGATGTGTTTGTGGGTGCTTTAATTAGCAGATTGACATGAACAGGCATCTACTGCTGGAATTATTCATTAGGAGTTGGGTGCCTAATTTCCTTAGATACTTTTGAAAATCTCACCCCATCATGTTTAATTAAAAATGTCAGATGATATCAATACTCAGATGTGTCTGCTGTTGGTCTCCTGAGAAGATTTCCAAAATCCACTTCTCATTCCATCTGTTCCTGACAGAGGAAGGACTGACTTGGCCCAATCTTGAACCAAAACATCAACAAATAATTTAAGAACACTATAAACTGCAAATGATATTAATCTCCTGAGTAGGCTTCTGGAACCTTACTTGGATCTGCATGTTCCTGAGTAACTTGTAAGCTAAGAAAAAGGAAAGCAGGCTATCTGCAAAAAGTCAAGGACAGCACACTTTTATGTAATCTGCATTAGACAATGCCCAGATTTGCTAAGAAACTACTTATCCCCTACTGGCCCCTACAGAAAGGCCATGAAGCAGGTTCTTTTAAAATCACACACACACAAACAGGCTCACACAAATGCATACAGACCTCCAAGTAATCTCAAAACGTTCACTCTGACAGACATTCTTAGGGACAAGCTCTTTAGCACAGAGGTTTGGTTTAGGTGAGAATTTGGGGGGTAGGATGGAGTTCACTATTTTTTCCCTCACAAGTTCCTATATCCTCCTGTTCATTATTATTTTCCTGGTAAGAAATAATCTCATTCCTCAAATATGACAGATTAGATTTTTTTTATTGTTTTGGGTACTCAGCATCTCCATTTTTCATTAAATTACCCCTAAACTAGCTTTTCCAGATTTGCCAGTTCAGTAGAATCAGAATTCATGGACAAACTCAATCCCCAATGCCCAAGAGTCCCAGCTCTCTATTGGTAAATCTAGGGCAGTTCTGTGGTAAAAAGTCTGATGTGCTGCTACAAGGAATCAAGGTGCCTGAGAGGCTGAGCAACTTCTGATTGTTCTATGTGAATTACTCTACCCTTCCTCCTGTTTTGCTGAGATTTTTTTAGTAGCAAAAGTGATTTGATAAGGTGACAATTTAAAAAAAAAAGAAATCATATTAGATCAGTTCTCACATTGAAGATCTACATTTTATCCCTCAGAAACTTTAAAGTTCAGCTGTACTTACTCTGGGAACAGGGGACGTCTGGGTACCTTTCCTTTGGCCACTGGTCTCGGGTGTCAGGTCTCGGTGGTCTACCTGAATGTGGCTCTCTAGGTCTTCAGCACTTTCAAATTTGACACTACACTCTGGACACCTCAGGCTGCCACATGGCCTCTCGTTCACCTCCTGTGGAGTCAAGCCCGAAGACTGTCCGTTGGTGCTCCTGGTCATGCATCCAGCACACAGGCCATAGGGAAGGCCATTCACATCCAACTTTACCAAGTCCTGCTTATTCCGGAACTCCTTCAAGCACAGCGCACACTTGTAGAGTTTTTGCAAGGCCTGGCCATTAGGCGATGAGGTTGCAGAGTTTCCTGCCAATTTCTGCATATGGAACGTCCCATGAATTTTCAGCTCCAGGGTAGAGGTGACCGTCTGCATGCAGACAACACAGCGAAACCCAGTGAGGGAGTTTCTGAGATCTGGATGCATCTGGCAGTGCTCGATGAATTCCTCCTCACTCTGCAGTGGCATTTTGCAGATCCGACATGTCCCTGTATCCAAACTCTTGCTGTGAGTGACTTTGTGCTCCGTCAGGGTCAGGAGCGATGGGAAGCGTTCCCCGCAGATGGGGCACATGTAGTGCTTAGCTGGGCCTCGATGGGTCTGCATGTGCTCTCTCAGGCCATTTTCTGAGAAAAAGGTCCTTGAACAGATATTACACTTGTGGCTACCTTTGATGAATTCTGCTTTCTTCCTAGAACAGTCATCCTCCCCAGGCCTGATGTTATGATCTCTCAAACGGTGGTTCTGTAAGAGGACCTCCATAGTGTAGGCAGCCCCACAAATGTCACAACCATACATGGGCTCAGAAGCATCCACATCATCCTCACTGGCTTCATGACTGTTGGAAGTATCTGGATTCTTCATTAACATGTTCTGTATATCTGCCCCTTCTGTCTTCTTATTTGTTGGGGTCATGCCATTAGCTGTACCATTCTCAGCGCTAGCATCAAAAACACAATGCTTTTCCCTCAAGTGCTTTTCAAGCAAGATGATGGCATGAAAAGCTTTGCTACAAAACTTGCAGTTGTATTTTTTGCTGTGGGTTGTGATGTGGCACTGCAGTTCTACCTCTGTGCTGAAGGTCTCACCACAGAAGATACATTTGTGAGACTTTGATGGATTGCCCAAGTGACTATGCTTCACATGGATCTGGAGATCCACCTCTTTCCTAAAATCCCAGTTACAGGCTGTGCAACGATACATCTTCTTTTCATTGCTATGCTTGACTGCCAGATGCACTTGGATAGATACCTTGGAATCAAAAACTTCTTGGCAAAGGGTGCAGTGATACAACACAAAAGTATGCATGTCCAACAAATGCTTCTGCAAATCATCCACTGAAGAAAACTGTTTGTCACAGCTCTCACATACATAATGAGTGGAAGTTGTCATGTAATGTACAGTGAGATGTTGCAGAAGAGACTCCTGGGAATCAAAGTCTTCTTTACACTGAGGGCAAGACTGTTTCCTCAACAGCAACTCCAAATGCAACTTTAAATGGGTCTGAAAACTTTCAAAATTTGAGAACTTTAGATCACACTGATTACATGGGTATTCACCATTAGACACTGAGTTTACGCTTGCAGAAAGCCGCTGCCTTTTAGGGGAAGAGACTTCAACATCAGAAGAAACTGGACTCTGCTCTGCTTTTGACTTCTTATTGTGTGCCAGAGGAATGTTCTTGTGGTTTTCTTTAATATGCTTTGTAAGCTTCAGGATGGAGCCAAAAATGGGGGAGTTTGTGCAATAAGGGCATGAATAAACTTCCATAAAAGACTGTGTTGGCTGAATGACAGGGGAATCCAATTTTGAATTTCCTACATTGCAGTGAGTCTGCTGGATGTGCTCAGTCAAGGTAGCTTCAGTCAGAAAGCCCATGGAGCACTGGTTACAGAAGAAAGCATTGTTGCCATCTTGAGGGGTAGCATTTGGGCCGCAGTGAGTAATGCGGATGTGTTCCTGCAAGCTATTGATATCTGCAAACATCTCCGGGCAGTAATTACAATGAAAGGCAGAAATGTTGCTAAACTGCATCATGGGATAGGCATGGTTTTTGTGCACTTTTCTCACGTGTTCATTCAAGTTGTATAGTGTAGGCATGGAATCAAGGCAGATCTGGCACGTGTGGCTTTGCTGAGGTTTGTCTGCATGAATGGTCTTCAGATGGATTTCCAGAACAGCAAGGCTGTTGAAGTCACGCTTCGAGCAGTAGGGGCAGCTGTAAGTAACTTTAGACCAGTTCTGGCCTTCCTCTCTGTCAACAGACCTAGTTTTCTTTTGTCCTCTCAAAGGCTTTAAGGTGGAATCTGGAGTGGAACCTCTTTCCACCGACGCACTGGAGTCCGGCGTTGCGCTGCTCATGGACGCCACACTCCCCAGGACTGGGTCAGGGCTGATGCTGTGGTTGCTGGAATCAGGTTGTCTGTGGCTGTCCAAGTGGCAATAGACTTCCTCCACTGAAGAAAACTGCTCTGGGCACATAGGGCACTTGTGTTTCTTGTTGGCATGGGCTTGATGAATGTGTGAGAGCAGCAAGTTTTCGTCTACAAATACTTCAGGGCAATGAATACACTGCAAATCTGCCTTCTCAGAAAGCTGTGGGTGGCGTGTCATTACGTGCTTCTCCAAATCTTCAGTCTGACTGAACGTCTCTTCACAGTAATCACACATAAAATCATCCTTCTTCACCTCTTTCTCAGTCTTTGCCATATGTTCCTTGTTCTTTTTATGAGCTTGCATGTGACTCTGCAATGAGCTGGTAGATGAAAACCCACGTTTACACACAGTACACTTGAATGGTTTGCTGGAGCTGTGGGTTTTCAGGTGGATTTTGAGGTGGTCGCTGCGGGAGAATGCAGCCTCGCATTCGTGGCAATGGTACTTTTTATCCCCCGTGTGAAGCTTTATGTGGCGATCCCTACTCCTCTTGTGCTTAAAAAGCCGGCTACAGTAGGTGCATTTGAAAGGTAGTTTGTCACTGTGGATCTGCTCGTGCCTTTTAAGGTAGCTCAGGCGAATGAAGGACTTATCACAGAACTGACAGGGATACGGCAGGCCAGTCCCCCCTTCCTCCTCCCCGATGCCAAGATCACACCCATCTCCTATCATCTGAGTGGGTGATGCAACATCTTTGCTGGAGGGAGATGAAGCCACCCAGGAGAGTTGTGGGTCGTCATCACCATCTGTAATGGGAAAGCAGAAAGGAGATTAAAAACAATTCCCAGTGCATCTGTGAAATAAGGACAAAGCTCTCAACAACACTATGGGCTTCTGCTACTACAGCATTAAAAAAAAATCAACTCAAAAAACCCCCAAATAAACCCTCTGAATTTGAAAGGAGGTTTGAGAAAGAGACATAAAAATATATTTGTACACATAATTCACAAATATGCCAACACATAGTGTTAATAAAAAGCGTTTTTCTTTAGCAGGTTTAACACCTGCTCACTGTACTGTAAAGCAATAAACAATGAATAAAGAAAGCGAAACACAATGTGCAGTGAAGCAATACAAACACTTCGGAAAGCTACAGTGTTAAGTGATCACCTGTGAATTTGTGGGTCTGTTAAATGCTACATCAAGATGATTTTAAGTAATGTCTCCATTAAAAAAATCCTTCCATTCTGTCTCAAAACTGTAACAGAATGAAAGGCTGCTCAAAGGCAGAGTTTAACATCTAGGTGGAATAAAAGCATCAGATTTGAGAGAGCTTAAGAAAATCAGAGAAGAGATCTGCACCATTACCATGTTTGTTTGTATAAAAGGTAACGTTGCCCTCTTAGTACAAAATCAAACATTTTTTTAAAGCCCAGGAAAATCACCACTGGAGATCTCAAGACATCACAAAAGAATCAAGTTCAGGATAAACCAAAAGTGGCCCAGCCTCTGTTTTCATAACTATTTCTTATAATCAATATGAAGCTTTGAAAAATATTTTGTAATTCCATATTACCATAAAGAAACACAGCACCAACTCCAGCAGCCCCACAGTCATTTTAGGAAAAATACATAAAATGTTGTCAGCTTTCATTAACAGAATTGTTAGCAAGAAACAGAAGAGAGTAAGTTCAAATATCCTAATTCCAACAAATGCAGAGATGTTGAGCAAAACATAAATGCCACTAGTCTGATAGCAAACTAAACACCACAGAACGAAGCAAAAATAAAGTTCATGTAAATGATGGAAGGCGCTGACCACACAAACATTTGGAGATTCCAAAAAGGTGCCAGTTCTCAAGATACACCGTCCTTATAAAACATTTAATGTTCCTACTTCAGTTTTTACTAAAACAAACCAATAAAAAAAATCCCCGGCTGTGTGTGTAGGCTGCCACACGCACACTCCTCGTGCCTGCCAACTACAGAGTCACCAGGCGGAGAAGGCACAAGTACGGCGAGGAGCTCTCAAAGAAAGGCTCGGCTAATGAGGGGATCACCACCGTACCAGGCAGCTCCTGCAGCACCGTCTGCTCTGGCAAGCACCTGCTCTTTCATCCCAGGTAAAGAAAGAGAGCAGCGACCTTGGAAAAAACTAAACCAAATAAGCACATCCCAAACAACTTTTCCCACACGATGGGGATGTCTATTTTCCAGGTCAGGCGTCTGCTCTCTGCACCGCGTGCTCCCCAGAGAGCTCTGCTCCCTCGTTTAACTAAACCTCCTGCTCCAGAGCGATGCTGGACACCGAGAAGCTGCTTCTTCCTGCTCCCGAAATGCACCTCGACTCTCAGCAAGCATCCGCGCTTCTGAGACGCTCAAGGTCTTTGCGCTCAACTAGCTCCTCCAAATCTGGCGGAGCCCAAGCCTAAAACAAAGACAACGAGCTCCTGATTTTTATGTAAACTTTTCTCAGGCTTCACTCCCCCGACCATGAACGGCTCTCTCTCTCTGCAGCTGCAACAAAGCCTCATGTTCCCAATTTAAGCCACCTCCGCCGCCCACCCCGCTGCCAGCACAGCTTTGCGGAGCCCCCGGGGAGCCCCCAGCCCCCGCCATCCCCCAGCTTTGCCGCCAGCCGTATCCGGGGCTCCGTCCCCGCGGACCTGCGGCCACGGGCCGTCGGAGGGAAGAGGCAGCCGGCTGCCAGCGCCCGGATTAGGGGCCCCGGGGAGGTGCCGGTAGCTCAGGGCTGCCTAATTCCCTCCTCTCACCAGCTGGGCTCCTCCAGGGGCAAGGAGACAAAGGGGAGCACGAGGGGGATGCTGGGCCTGAACTAGGGCAGCACATGTTGCGTTTGTGCCGCTGCTGCTGTCTAAGGAGAGGGGGAGAGAGGAGAAAAACAACAGGAGAAAAAGCACCCCACCATTTGCTAGTTACTGCTCGGGCTTACTGGCTGTAATTATAATGATTTTATATGTCTCTCTGCAGAAATGTTTGTAAAAACACGTGCATTTGAAATATCCCCCCTCTCGCAGTCAGGCTGCTCGTGCCTTGTGCGGAGCGGCGGCACACACAGGAAGGGCTGCGCCGAGAGAAGCCCGAGCTCTCCAAACGCCTCCACCGAATAAAGCTCCATTGTTCGGCTCGGAAACCTGAGATGCCATGGGCCAAATCCAGTGGTAACACAGCCTGGGCCAACTGCTTTAACTTCCTTACATTCATATGCACGTATGCCAACCATTACATTGGCCCACCACACAAACTGAACAAATCTCTAGAAAGTCTCTTTTTCCCCTGAAATGAACAGATCTACCTCAAAACACAGTCTAACATTCAAATAGAGCCAGTTCCCCTCCAGCTGCTGCTCTTCAAACACATTGGGCTATTCAGAAAACAAAATCAAAGAAAGCTGGTATTAGTATTACTTTGTGAATGAAGCACAAAGCTTTTGCTAATATAATTTGGATTTTAAAAAAATAACATTTCTCAGGTTGGAAAGCTGGATTTGTTATAAAATTGAAGTGTTTACAAAGATCACAAAGATTATCTCCTTTTGTTAGCTTTAGTTGGACCTTTTACCAATTTTCATGTTTAATTTCTAGATTCTTTTTATTCCAGCATTTTCTCATATTTTTACAGTTTTAAAAGAATTTTAGAAGAAACTTTAAGCATCAGAAACAACCTACCTGGATTTCTTACTAACAAGATACTAAATTACTGAACATCTAAACTGAAGAAATTAGGGAAAACTCATTATCATTAATCTCTTTATGGAATGAATGAATGAATAATAGCCCTGCTAATTTTAACTTGCCATATTAAATTGAAGAAAAGACCTATAATGAACTGAGGAGAAAATTCTAAGGTATTTTACCACAGTAATATTTTAGTGGGAAGATATATTTTAGATGTAGTATGACATGTCTGGCAAAGATGGTTAGAATAATAATTCTACATTAATGCAATCAAAGGAATGTAGCAGAATGAGAAAAATCACTCTCAAAAAGGAGATTAAAGTCATTAAAATGGCTAATCCTGCAAAGTGGGACTGTTCTAAAATAGAGAATCACATGGCTGGTGCAAGGCTTTTGTCATTTGCGCATAAGAGAATCAAAACAAGTATTAAAAGGGTAAGAAAATTCAATAAAAAGTTTAATTAGGAAAAAAAGAGCATTAAGGAAGCTTCAGGATGTCAGTAGTCCTCAGGATATATGTGCAGGTCATGAAGCTTAAAGGGCCATTCTTGATAATCAATCTCAAACTGGTACAGTAATTTAGCAACTTAATGTTCAGCACGTTTACAGGACTGCAAGCATTTATCATCATCAGTGAGGAGCTAATTCCAGCCTCAATGCATTCAATAAGTGTATTTTTCCTTCTAAGAAGAACAATTTGGCCAAAATGTAGTATAAATCATACTTCGTTCTCTATTTATCTCCAGATAACACAAGCCAAGTTCAGAGACATATTCATGAAGCTAAAACAATAAAATGAAGCCTTAAAAAGATGTGATCTCTCTTAGAAGGGAGACAAATGGCTCATCACAGATTGCCAGGAGTAAGCAGCACTGCCATCTCAGCATACACTGCTGACATTGATATATTTATTATTCCAGAGTTATTTTGCTAATAGAAATATAATCAATCAGACACAATTTCACAGTTCCTGCAAACACCTTCACATCTCCCTACCTGTTTCCAGGTAGCTGGAAACAGTTTGCTTCTGCTGAACTTTGAGCAGAGCTTCATTTTCTTGCTCAGCTCCCCAGTCACCCAGCCCTGGGGGCCACATTCCTGGGCAGGAACTGCACAAACCCAGGCTACCCCCAGCTGGTTCCTTTTCCTTTCAAGAACAAAACACATGCACAGAGATCACATTTGCTGGCCTGGACCTGAACTTCATCTTTGCCTAAAGCTCTTGTTCACCAGCAGAGTATCATCAGGTTCCCCTCCACTGAGAAATCTCCCTGCTCTGCCTCCCCTCCGTGTGGGGAGCTCAGGTGGCTCTTCCACAGGGCCTCTGTGCATCCCTGCACACCACGGATGTGCCTGGAGGGCACGCTGCAATGTGGCCTGTGCACTACAGCAGGCCAGCTCCTTCCAGTGCCACCAGCACAGACTGAGCACCACAGGGCTCAGGAGAGCCTGCACAACCAGCCCCAGGCATCAGAAAAATCCAGGGTCTGGCCAAAGGAACAACTTTAAGACTCCCTTCCTGAGCCCAGAAGGCATCTTCATACGGGACAATAAACCAAGGAGGTCAGATTTAGAATGTGATCATATTCTATCAGGTTTATTCCTCTAGCACAGAGCTAGTACACAGGAGAAATAACTTAAATTAACAAATACAAAACCCCGAAATTGATTATTGAAGGAAGGATTGCTATTTAAGCTCAGACTTCTGATTCTCTCTGAGTCCCTCCATGATACACAACTTAAAGATGGTCAAAGCATTGAAAATTATTTAAGCTGTTGAAAGTTGATGGAATTCTAGCACCCAAACCAGTAACTTTTGAAAACAAGCTTGGCATCATAAGCCACGCTTCTGAACTGTGCTTCAGTTCCTCATCTCCATAATAGCAAAAAGCCATCTGCTTCTCAAGGGCAAATTGTAGGGCTTACTTCTGTATCGCTGTGAAAACCCTGAGACATCCTCAGATGGAAAGTCCAATAGAAATGCTATCAATTTCAATAATTATTATTATTATTATTATTGCAGATGCTTAACTATGAGAATAAAACACAGAGATTGAGGACTGACAAATCCTCAGTACTGGTTACAGCAAATTTTGCAGCGCTGCACTATGTATTAAAGCCAAGGATAGATCATTACAGTGGATTATAGTAAGAACCTCACATAGCATACGCTGCTCATTTACACTGCAGTGCTGGTGTGAAATAATGCAAATCAAGTTTACATAGCAAATGTTTTAAGTTCAACATTTTCAGTGCACTGTGACAGCTTTTTGCTTAATTATTTTGTTGGAGTGTTTAGTCCCATTTTCCTGCACATTTCCTTCAGAGTTATAAGAAATAATTAGAAGTACCAATAATATTCCAAACTCAATTTTTTTATGCATTTATCAACTTCAATGAACATTTCTGTTTGTTGTGTCATAGAAGGCAATAGTGGACTATGACCCACCAGCCCTTGTGGCAATGAAAGCCCTTCTACACTGACACTGCATCTAGCTCTGAATGGCACTGTCACTGCTGGGCTGTGACTGACATCCAGCACTACTCAATCACTTCACTAAACAAGAGAAGAAGGATTTCTGCAACTTACTTATAATTATTCTTCAAAAAATATCATGCAATTGTCCCCCAGAACTGCCTAATCCACCCTTAGCCAAGGCAGGGAGGAAGGCCAGGGAAGTTCACACTGCTCTGAAGAACTCTACACATAGCTTCACACTTCAGTGACATCGGCTTCTTCACCAAACAGGTCAGAGTTCTGTATTTTAAGGCACTTTGCTATACACACACACACATATATATGTATGTATGTATGTATGTATGTATATGTATAAAATGTTCAAAGCAAACATGAAATTGGATAAAAGTCTAAGAGGTGCTAATGTAAGTGGCACCACAGGCAGTGCTTTCATTATTATCTCTGACTTGAGAAAAATTCAGTTATACCTAATCCCATGCTTATGAGGTAAGCATTTTTGTTGGACTAAATTACCAAAGGTTAGTGACTCTTTTCCCACTTTCTCAGCTTTGTACTGCAATTCATTTTATCGTGACTTTTTAAAAAAACAAGGAAGACGTCTGGCTCAATGGAAAGTATATATAATCTGATTTTCCTTCTCATGCAGAGAGTAACTTTGTATTTAGAATACAAAATCAGCACAAGATGTAGTGCAGAATTTCAAACACTAAAGTTTCTGGGATGTCTGCCACAGATAAACTGTTACACATAGACAGTTTAAACCTTGCTGTCTTTGTTTAAACCTTTTTGTAGTGATCAAAGATACATCTAATTAGTCTTTTTTATACTGCAAGTTAAAAGTATACACAAAGATGTCTATTGAAGCTTAGCTGATATACAGAAACCTGTTAAGGCAGAATAATGCATGCCTGAGCCCTTGTCTCCCATTAGCAGAGATATCAAGGCTCAGTAATGACCATCGATAGGGTGATCCATAATTCTGAGCAGATGATAAAATAAGTTATTTTTACCATTATTTTTCCTTATGTCAAACAGTCTGTATTTTACTGGTAACAAAAAATTAACATATCATTAAGTAAGTTTTTTCATGCTTCGATAAATGGCATAATAGGGCTGGAGGAGAAAGTTTTATGTTAGATCTAGGAATAAACTAAATGCTTTCAGAGTTGAATCACTGTTTTTCTTTACTCCCTTTGGAAAAGCAGCAGATACTATATTCTGCTGTGCATCATGGACTTGGGACTGAAAACAGCTGCACTCTAATTACATGTAAAGTGTACCAAAACATTCCTTTTATCACAGACTGTAAATCTGTTAGCATCTGTCTCTCCTTTGTTTCTTCCACAAGATACAAGCTTGTTTCTACATTTTTCTCACCTGTAGCGGTAATTAAAATTCATTATAAATGAAAGGAGTGAACACTAAAACAAGTTCCTCTGTGTACAGTTCTAAACTCAAATTAGAAACAGCTGTTTGCTAATTCATGCAGTGATGTTTTGTCGTGCTCTGTGAATCAATAATAACTCACCCTATTCCTACCAAAATGTTAGGATTATATATATATATTTTGCTTAGCAATTTGCTCCTCAGAAATATTCAAATGCACTTTCAGTCTTTTTTAAATGAGATTAGAAGATGATACCTACAAAATCATCAATGAAATAACAGGAAGATCTTAATAGCTTGCTGCTTCTGCTTACCCTGCTAGAGGGTCCTGTGTCATTCTTGCCTGCTTTGATGCCTACAGAGCATTTAGCAAAAGGGCACGTTGTAAGACAGATGTAAAAGAACAAAACTGTATATGGAGTCATGTAAACACATCACGGATGCAACAGTCACATTGAGAGAATATTACAGAATTAGGGTTTCAGCTACGACATCTACAACTTTCAAACATTAGGAATGACAAAACCCTCAGGAAAAGAATCCTAGTAGAATAATTATTACTTATAATAATTAGTTGTAAAATTAGTTATAATAAATGGCAATACTTATGCTAATTGTTAGCAATATTTCTACATATTATGTTAGCCAGAGCACAAACTTCATATGACCCCATTGGCCTTACACAATTATATTCTGCACTTCTGGCTACTTGATGTCAACATTTATCATGATTTCAACACTTGATTATGCAAAACAAAGAGACAACACACAGCAGTTAAGAGCTTTCTTTTCTGTCTAAGCATAGGGATGCAAGCAGGGTTGCTGCAGTGATCTGAGCAGCCCTCACAGCAGCTTTGCAGAGCCTGCCCTCATCACAGCACGAGTGGGGCCAGCCCTGGGCCCTGCACTGCCCCTTGCAGAGCCAAAGATCCAGCCCAGAGCAGTGGAAGGACATCAGCCTCTGTGCAGGTCTCTGCAATACATGCATTACTTCATGCATTTTCTCATCTCTAGAGATGTTTTCCCTTCCTTGTGTTTTGCTGCTGTTAGCAGGGAGGGTGTTCCCACACAGCACACACCTGAGACCGAGACTGAGCTGCTCGTGGAAATGTGGCCAGTGGGACAGCCTTTCTGGTGGGATGAAATGCATGAGATTAATTTCCTAGATTTATGATTTCCTCCCTCCCATTTGATCAAGCAGCTCTCAAATACAGCAGGCACCTGTTCTCAGGCTGTTTTGCTGAGTACCCTCAGGCACGTGCAGTCACACAGACTCAGCTCAAGCTCTTGCCCACAGTTCATAGCCATAGCACCAGAAACACAGATTAGCTGCTGTTTGGAGAAACTCACTGAATGCAGAAGCTCAAAGTAAAGAGAGATAGACTTTTCTCCACTAATGGACTAGATTGGTGTGATTTAATTTAATCTTTTATTGTGCTTGTTTTCACAATTTTACATTGTACTTTCAAGTGAAGTCATCAATTACAATCCATTTAGCTCATTCATAAAATTCATTTAAGGGTCATATCCTGCACAGTGAGCAGCGAGTCCTGGAAGTCAGCACTGACAAGGACAAACAGCATTTTCTTTCCCACAGGATATTCAGCTTGTGCAGAATCAAGTCAGAGCTCATTTTGATGGTGTGGGCAGCAATCTGGAGAAGCAAGTGCTTTTAAAACTGGGGCAGTGGCAAACTAGGACAAAGACAGCTTTGCCAAGAGTTCTCTGATAATCTGCTGTCACTACTAAGACAAATGGCTATCTGCTTCTGTGCTGGTAGAGAATATTAGAGTGGCCTTTCCATTTCTGCAGAGCTGTCATGAATCAGCTGTGAGCCAAAAGAACCACTAGAAGTGAGAAAATGGACCAGACATCAAAAATGCTCTGTGCCCTCTGGTTGGGGTCACCAGAAGTGATTGCATTGCTAGGATGGCTTTCTGTGATGTGATCTTCAACTGATATTATGTGGTGACCTGACCCGTAAGAAAATGGGCTTGCAGTCCCTGTCTCTAACAGATTATAAGTACTTTCCAGAGAACAGAATTTGGCTTCCAAATTAGTATTTTCCATCAGTGCTCAGTAGAAGACAATTGCCATGTTCCAAACCTGAGAAAAACCTTATGTTTCATACCTCTGCCCTGCACAGAACTTTACTGCCAAGCTTTCTGGCCTGAGGAACTTAAAGCTGGTCATATTATTAGAGCAAGTTGCCAGCTTGTTAAGTTAAAAAGAAGGAGGTTGTTCCAGACTCTCATTTTGATCTAGGTGGGAAAAATGTGACACACTTACAATCTCAATGGGTTGATGTTCATGATGAATAGACTTAATGCTGAAAAACACATGTTGGCTGAAATTACTCAGCAATAAACAAACAGTAAAACCCAACAACATCCAGATTTTATACTGCCTTCAAAGAAGAAGGGAAGAAAAGTAAATTACATGTGACAAACAGTATCAGGTAACCTGTTTTATAGCTATGCACACACATTATTGTTCTGACTTCCAAATGTGCTTTGTATTCACAGCAATCCCATTGAATTCAATAGGAACAGCAGTTACTCAACACTCCTCAAAATTCAAGTGACACAAATATGAAATATAGCCAGTTCTACTAGAGATATTTTCAGAAAGGTGCATGTATTCCCTGTCCATTTAGTGAATTCAGAATAAGGTTTCATGCAAACACAATGAACGGAAATGAAGCTGCACTTGCAAATATCACAACTTCCACAGACTGGTGAGTGCAGCCCCTCAAGGCCTCCATCTGCCTTTGGAGGGGCTTGTGTGCCCCAGTGACCTCAGTGGGTATCTTTGGAGCTGAAGAAGCTGCCAGCTCCATCTGACCCAAGACTGGAAATGGGGTTTGTTCCTGCTGAGAAAATCTCCCATTCCTCAGGGATGGTGTACATTAGGGCAAAGTACAATTAGTTAAGACTCTGGGTTTGTTAGCAAACAATTTTTAAGAAATTAATTAATTTAAAATTTAAAAAGAACACCCACAAATGTAATAGCACACTGGTGAATATGAAGCACATTCCTGATTATCATAAACATTGGTCATGAATCTGCACAATGTTTGTAACTGGCCTGAGGGAAACTGCGTGAAACAGAGGTAGGAAGGAAGTTCTCCACTTATCAATACCTGACAGAAATAACTGAAAGGTTTAAAAAGAAAATAACTATAGGTTTTTTACTATGCAAGATGAAAGTCAAACAGCATGGCTTGCCTAGGAGAGACATGTATTCTGCGCTGTATGGTAATGCTACTTCTTTTTTCCTAACAGTACCCACCATTTTAAACAAGAAGAGACTTTTAAAACGAGCAAGCAAACAGACACATTTGCCACCTAGTAAGACTGCTCTCGGTACACCAGTGTTTCCCTACAACAAATGTGCTGCATGAGAGGCCTTTCAAGTTTAACCGTCAGTGACCCGGCATCTGTGATCTGAGGACTTGCACCGCACCGCACAACAAAACCATCCGCCGAAAGCTGCTCTCTTCTTCCAACACATCTCTGCCCTTTGGACTGAAGGGCCCGATGACAAATCGTGCGGCTGCGCTCTCAGGCGTTCAAAAGAAGAGCTGTGGCAACAGGCAAGGTCTCTTTTCCTCGAGCTCCCAACTCCATTGGTATAGCTCAAGGAGGGATCCCATGCCCAATATTGCTGAGACCCCATTCAGGCTGCAAGGGTTAACCCCCTGGTGCCCACTGCAAGCACCTCCATGTCGCAGAGCACTGGACATCCCTCTCCTGTGGGTACCCAGCACTGAGAGCAGCCCAGGCTGTGCCCCATCTCCTACACCACAAGTTTGAGAGAGACTTTTTGAATCTCTAAATTCTTTAGAGGCTTCTCAGGTTGTCAGTCAGCAGCGACCACGCTTCGGAGAAAGCCTCCCGTAGGGAGGATGCTCATCAGTGCAGGCAGGCAGGAGGGGGGAGCGCAGCTGGGGAGCCAGAGCGAATCCAAGCAGGAGACAACAGACCCTCCAGCCCTGCTGCCCTCCTGCCAGGAGCCACGCAGAGCCTGGCAGGAACCTTCCCTCCATCCCTGCTGTGCTCCCAGCCCCAGCTGCAAGCACCACACTGCCCACGGACCGGAACAGGGGCACTTTCCTCAAAGTCCCCTGCGACAGAGACACCTCCCTCCTGAATTGTTTTACAGTCTTAGGTGCTCATTTTCTCTATTCAGATGGCTCTAGTTTAAGTAGCAATGCAGGTTTTCTTCTGACCACACATGTGGTTGGTTTTTTGCCTCCCACAAAATGTGAATTGTATGATTTATTCTAGTTAGTAACTGTCTCTGTGCCTTGGCCACAGATACATGAGAGAGTGAATTTATAACGAGGAAAGGTGCAGGGCACAATTATTTGTTTAAATGGGGTTAAAATTAGGGTTGGAGTGTACACTGAATCATCTCAATTTATCCCTGAAGAGAAGGAGGGACAGCAAATGTCTTGGCACTTGCAAACAAATATCTGTTTCCCCAACAACTCACTAACAGCACTCCTTCCATTTGAGAGCAGCCTCACACAGACATTGGCACTGATATCAGAGAATTAAATGAAATAAAGGGAAAAGCTATAGTCAATAACTTTCTCTCTAACTTCACCTACATGATGAGGACTGGTTATACTTACAAAAAAGAATCTGGGAATGTTAATAGACTAAACAACTCAGTGAAAGGAATGAGGAGACTGTAGGGAGAGATTGAATTTACCCTCCAAAAGTACATCTTGATACTAAAGGTACAGCAAGGCTTTTTACAGAAAGGTACAGGCTTTCTACAGAAGAGTTCCCTAAATTAAACATGGGTGTAAGGTGGAGGTGGATGTTTAGGGTAGAGGCACAGGAAAAATGGTCAAAAAATCAAAACAGAAAAAGCAAAAGACTCTATAAAAAATAAACAACTAAGATCTCTCTGGGAAATCAGGCATCAGAGGTTTAAAAGACACACTTGTACCTCCAAAACCAGATGTGTTAAAAAAACATCTCCAGTCAATTAATGGCTGACAACACACACACCTCCATCATGGAAATGAAAAACTATTGTTTTCATAAACAACACAAAGAGTTTTAAAGCTCCAACCAGATTCATTTGCAAAAAGCCTACTCTCCTAAATATATCTGAATAATGAAAACCCCTCGCCACCCTCTGTGATCTGTTGAGTTTTGCCCTTCCCAGACCCACAGCCAAAGCTCCCCGCCCAGACAGGAGCACAGACTGGGCAACTCTGGCGTCTCCCACAGGAGAGTGAGAGAGCAAGGTTCCCCAGATATAATTCACATATTATTTGCATGTTTTGTCAAGGCTTTTCTGAAATTTACTTTAGTTTTTGTAAATAAGGCAAAAATTTTCACGACAGAAGAGTTTTCTGACCATAAATAAACTGTGCTGCTGTCTAAAATAAGTTCTTTAGCCCATCTCACCCTTTCCAAAACAAAATTGGACAAATAAATGAAAACCCTGTAACTGCTTCCTCATACCTGGGAGCTGATTTTAAAGACACATACGACCTTTTTTTGTTTGTTTGGTTTGGGGTAACAATTTTCCCATTATTTAGGGTTATCATACCTTGCATCTTTGGATTTTCTATGAACATAACCATAGTTCAGGGCCTCCTGGCTACCTGACATCAGGAAGGCTGCAACATCATGTCTACCCTGAAGTCACTGTACACAGGCTTAAGAAGGAGTTCATTTTAATTCAGTTCTTTGGCTGGAATTGAGATACTGGATTTGATCCGATTTTTTTCTTACTGTGTTGCTTTGTATCAAAACACCCATTTTCCAGTGGGTGGTGCCTAACAAAACAGAAGCAGAGGTGTGAGCATGTAGGAAACAGCCATTATTAAATGCACAGAAACACACCATGTCAACACATACCTGCTGCCCAATATGTACAAAAGCTTTAAAAAAGGACAACTGAGTCATTATTTTAGAGTTTATCTATATTTTCCATTTTAAAATATTTTACTATCTATATAGAGCCATTAGAGAAAGTTCCATTGCAAACACTGAAAATCAGACACCTCCTAACCATCCTACACAAATTCATCAGAATTTTTGTGCAAAGTGTTATCAGGTAACAATATTTACCATGTACAGTAATTATGAAAAACTCTGAGATTGTGCAATTATGTATTTTAATTACACGATCTGATTAGGTTTTTTAATCACATCATAAAAAGAAAGGAAATTCACCGAGGTTGTCAGAAAGTTAATAAAAATAAGGTAATTCACTGCAAAGGCTCACCATGGTGCCTTTCTAACTACTTCCTTGCTACACCCCACTGTGCCTAGGTATTGGAGGTCAACTATAAGTATTAATTTCCTTACTTTTATTAACTTTGGTGACAAACATTTGTACTCTTTTGGCACGGTGTTTTTTGTTTCATTTAGCTGGATGACATTTTAAGACATATGGACTCCTCAAAACCAAGAAGCTGGGTGTCCTGAAACCCATCAAGACACTCAGCCTTGTCCTGCTCTGTCTTCAGCCCCCTTGGAGGGACACTAAGGGAAGCCACTGCGTACTCACACTGAGCTGTGAGCCTCACCACCAGCCTGCAAAACCCACTGAAGTTTAGCAGTGTCACAGAATAAATACATCAGCAAAGCTGGCTGCTCACATCAGGGCCACGAGGCACTGGGCAGCTGCACAGAGGACTCAGCAGCAGTGAGACATGCAGCTGCTGCAGGAGCCAGAGGCCAGGCCAGCCAGGTACCTGCCCTGGGCAGCAGGAATCACCCAGAATCCAGCTGTGGAACACAAGCAACCCCTCAGAACCATCCTGCTCGCAGTGCAAAGCGGGGCATGAGGAGAGAGGGGGCTGGGGGGTGAGAGGTGCCAGAGGTGAGTCACCTTCTCCTGCTCCTGAGGCAGGACAGAGCACATCTGGTTCACCTCTGGAAAACTTTTTTTTTTTTTTTTTTTAGCTTTGGATACAGTTCTGCTCTAAGGAAACATTTTGCTTATATCCAAACTGGGAGTCTATAATGTAATACTTGGCTATGGGATTCAGCAGCTCTGTTTTACTCATTTTTGGTTTGTCCTCTCCTCCTGCCAGCCCTTCTTTATTTTTCTCCTTTCTCTTTTTACCTTTCCACCCCCTCTCCTGTGATTCTCTGGGGAGAACAAATCACTTTGGGAGGTTTAATGGACTGACAAGAGCAGAAATTTAATCGGGGTGTGCAAGCACAGGCCAGGCACATCAGAAGCAAGCGCAGTGCAATCCATTTGGGCTGCCCCACCTGTGACCCCGGCCGGGCCAGGCACCCCCTCTCTGCAGGGGCCATACAGGGAGAGAGGGGCCCTTCCTGCTCACATGGGACCTTGGTGGTGCCTGCTTCAGGAGGAGAGGGCTGCCAGATGCTGACAAGCCAAAAGCAGTTATTTCAGGAGACTTTTTTTAATATAGAAACAGCTGACACAAAATGCATCTCACTGGGGAGGGAAACCATGCTCCCAGAGGTAAAAGACCACTAAAAAGCCTTTTTTTTTTCCAAGAGAAATCTAAAACAGTTTGGGACCAGATATCACTTAGGTTTTTCATTGCCATTTTAGGAGACTTGCAGAGTGCCCTTCTAATCCTACCCCATCCATGGAGAATATTAAGGGGCAGATGTGGGTGGATTAGGAGATGGTACAAAGCATTTCAGAAAGTAAGTACAACCTCAAAGAAAACCTGTCTCAGGCAAAACAGCCACTGGTGGGAGAGCTGCCTGAGCCTCCCTGCAGCCCCCTTTGCTGTGAAAGGTCTCCCCACACCACGTGCACAGCCCTGGGCTGACAGGGGCACGCACTCAGCTGCTGCCTTAAAAAGGCAGTGAAAAGGGAAGGGCACAAAATTATTTAAACAAGCTTTTATACAGAAAATGGAAAATGTTGTGTGCAACAACATGACTCCTTTTCCTCTGTACACCGTTTGCTGTTACAGATTACATTTGCAAAGTATAGCTTTCAATATAACATAGCCAAAAGCAACCTAACAGCATAATTTTCTTCCTGGGTACTTTATTTTTGAATTCTTTGAAACAGAGATTTGGAAAAAATAAGAAAACAAAGAAGCCCCTTCTTCTCACATGCATGCAAACCTGGGTAAACTTACAAGAGACCATCTTTTGAACAACCAGTGTGATTTACTCTTGCTTGTGGTGCCTGTGCTGGCTACTGCCAGTAAATCCTAATGGTACACAGCGAGTGATACCAGACACTCTGCACACTCACTACTACAAAGACTTTGCTCAGCTGAAAAGCATGTGTAGTATTTCTCTATCACCATTGCCTGCATTTTCAGTTGTTCACTTTTAGGCACCTTGAATACCTGACACAGCTACAGCAGATTCGTGGCATTTATTTAAAGCTTGCTGTTCTGTGCAACTGGGTGGCATAACAAGGACTAGGGAACCAGAGCTTTAAAATACATTTCCTGGCTGATCATGCAGATTAAGAGAGCTACAAAAGATAAAATATTAAGGACAAATATCAGTCATATCCAAAAACCAGAAGTATTTTCTAGCAGGATCATAACCAACCAATACCCTGAGATATCCAAAGGGAAGAATCTCTATCCTTACACTCGTCCTCATCATTTGAACCTGCACTGTGCTCTTTAATAATAATCTCAAAATTATCCAAATACTTTCCAGGATCTTATTCTATGACAGGTTATATTCTAATAAAAATCAGTCTTTTCAAAAGTTACCACATATTACTGGCTTTTTTCATTCCCTTCCACTTCATTTTTCATCTTGTTTCTCTCTGCCATTTCTCCATCTAATCCCAAAGCCAGATTATTACACTGCAAATGTGGGGCAGGTCCAGATACCCAAGGGGAGATCCAAGATCTTCCCTCCTGAGGAAACTTCATAGTGAACTCAATGACTATCTGTGATGTTTGCTGGTACTAGGGAATAATATTTCCCTTGGGCACTTTCTGGATAGAGTCTACCACCTGGGTTAAGTCATTATTACAATCAAGCAGAAAAAAAAAGGGAGGGAGAGTAGAGATGAAAAAACACTACAGCAAGCATCATTACAGCTCATCAAAAGTGCATTAGAAAACACCTGATAATATACTCTGAACATTAATGATCCTTACAATATACCATATTAATGCAGATGTTATCTGACTTCTCAGAAACAATTTTTTCCATTCACACACTTCCTTAAAATTGGTGTTGGAAAAAAACATCTCTAGAATCTATTAGTTGCCAGCATTTTTTTCTGTCTCCAGAAACAAACAAATAAAATAACACCTCTGTACCTGTATGTGCTGCAGATCACAAAGCTCAAATGAGTACCCTGACATTGGGAAGCATCCATTATGCCATTATTGGCATTCACAGGCAATGTGTTACAGTTAAAATGGACAATGGTCAGCAAATATTAATAAAGAGGTTGTGATTGTGTTGCCTTACATTGGACTTTTATCACTACTAAGATCAATTTAACTGGCTGCCTGAAACTCTCCAATGCTGGGCAGCAATTTCCCTTGCAATTTTTCCACCTTCAAGTTAGGAGGGAGACACATGAATGCCACAGAATTGATAATGCAGCTCTGTTATAAAGTGCTAAGTGCCAGGGTAGAGAACAGGTTAGTTGTCTGAAGAGCCTAATACTTCCAATAACTTAAATGGAGGTCAAAAAAACAATTCTAGGCACTGCTTAAGTCCTATATTCCTCCTTTAGAGAGACTGTAAATCATGTCGAGTTCTGCATAAATAGGTTTTGTGGGGGTATTAGAGGGTGAATTACTGTCATCTAGGTGCTAGTGCTTAGTAAAGCAAGGATGTTCAAACCCATTTTGCCAAAATCCTATGTGAACTGCTACTCTCAAAGAAAGGTCACCCAATCAAGAATGCTTCATATCAAAACTGATTAAACAAAACACAAAAAATCCACAACACACGTGCATTTTTACAAAGGAGTGGTTTGGAAATATAACAGTTGCACCTAAAGACCATTCCCTTATTATTATCTGAAAGCTGAAGAGAAATCTTTTTCCTAAACAAGAAGCTGGTAAAGGTTTGCAGCATCTCAGAATTACTTCTAGAAATAAGGGAAGCAGGAATTATTTTTAGTGCAGCTGAGAGGCCAGGCATATTTCAGGCAATCTCCCAGAGCCTGTTTCTATACCATGTGGGACATAAACCCACAAACTATGAAAGAACCCAAATCAGTATTGTTTTCTCAAGTGACATCCATTATCCCTCATCTGAGAAAATTAACACGTGTATGCAGAAGCTCAGTAAAGTAAGCTCAGAGCTAAGAGTCTAAGATTAACTCTTTATGCTTCACAATAAATGTCATCTTTTAAGTCAGCAAAATGCTAATATATTCTAATTTATATTCAGTGCTTCTGCCATTTAAAGCAAGCAGGGACATCAAAATACAGTTAGGCTCAAGCACAGTTTCAAATGTTACAGTACACAGGGTAATCAAGAATTTCCAAATTCCAAAGACCTACAGTGATATAAAAATGGAGATACAGAGGGCAATTAGACCAACACATGCTGGTTTGGGTAGCATTAGGAAGAGTGTCACAAAATGAATAAAACCCAGCTTTTGTGCAAAGTCTCTTATTTTCTGACATCTGAAGTAAGCACAGTATCTAGTAGTAAAATGCTATGAATGATAAATGTAGGCAACCTTTGTGCTCTGCCAGTTTATTTCTAGATCAAATGATAATATTTGAAGATTTCTATTCCAAGCCAGCGCTCAGTATTTTTCTTCATCTTCCTGATCTGCCCAAAAGATTATATTCAATGAATCAGATATATCTTTGTCTTCTTTTTACTCGGATTAATAAATTAGGCAGCCCGTAAATCTGAATGGTACTTATTCTGAAGAGTGAAACACAAAGAATGATTGATAAGGCTGAATTTCCCACCTAAGTACATAGAAACCTCCAGGCAGGTATTAATTCTATACTGAGTTTTTGTACAACATGCACTTAGTCTTGCACCACAACATGCCAGCACACGTTACCAGGTATCCAGAACAAAAGCAAGGAAGGCTTTTCTTGATCCACCAGGTGCATTGTGCTTGTTTCCAAATAGTGCTCTGGGATGGCTAAATGAGGCAAGCAGTGAAGAGCAAGCCACAGTTTGTGACATTCGTATTTGAGCAGCCAGGCAACTTTTGCAGTCCCTGTGTTATTCCTCCCAGCAACACAGAAACAGATCTTGCATCTGGTGGCATGTCCTTCTTGGGGACATTTTGCTACCCAGCAAGAGTGCAGGAAACGATGTCTGCAGAACAGTGAATTCTGAAGCAGGGATAATAAAAATAATCTGATCGTTACCCCTGTGCTTTAAAAATTGGACCCCCTGGCAAGTAGCCAAAATAAAACATCAAAGAGGACCTCCACAAGCCAGGCTCAGGATCAACATTTGTGTGAGAGCCCATCACCTACTTACCCTGACAGCAGGCAAGAAAAGTTGGAGACATCTGCTTGGAGGCCAGGGGTCAGGCTGGCCAGGCTGTGCTGCACACACAGCACAGGGTGGAAATGTGAGCGTGTGCTGGGTGTGCTGGCCAGCCTGGGCTGTGGGGCTGCAGGGGGGCTTCTGTGAGAAGGGGTCAGGGGCTGCCCTGTGCTGGATACAGCTGGCTCCACAACAGACCCACCGCTGACTGACCATCACTGGACTTGCCATAACCTCCCACTGCCCAGCACTCCTGGGGCATGGAGGAAAATTAAGTTAGTGTCCCCCAAATCGAGTCTGTTCTGCCCATGACAGTAATTGCTGAGCCATCTCTCTGTCTTTATGTCAACTCAGCTTTTTCATCTTACTTTCTCTGCCAGTCCTCTTGAGGCTGGGGAGAGAGAGAGCAGCTGGGTGGGCATCTGGCAGCCAGCCAGCATTAGCCCACTGCAGGGTAGCTGACTGCAAAAGCTTCTCTAAACAAGGGAGAATAAACAATACCTAAATCTGTACCTACAGGGCCTGAATTTATTGATTGTGTTTGACTCTTTATTCCATGAAAAACATTTCTCCTGATAATGTGTAGTGAAAGAACTTGCAAACCATACTACTGACCTCCCAAACTTGATGCTGCCTGCATGCAAGTTAGGTATTGAGGTTATTTTGGCTGTGTTGGGGTTCACTGGTGCTAAGGGTGATTGAGGTGGGCCAGCTTTTTCATGCAAGAAGGAAGCAGCAAGTTGTTCCACTGATAGCTTAGCAAGAAAAACAATACATCAGCAAATGTTCCATGTCAAACACTTCCCATACTTGTTCAAAAATGGGTTTATGTGTGTGCTGAAGTACAGAGGGCTAAAAAGTAAAAAAGCTTCTAAGTTCCTGCAAGTTTTAGAAATCAAAAATCCATTGACCAAAGAGAAACCTCCATAATATTTTCCTATAAAGTAACTTTGATTTCTTGTGAAAAAATCAATAAGAGTTGATTACTGAAAATGGCAACATGAACATAAACACCCTTCAGGCATCTCACAAGTACCTCTGCAAATCACACAGCAGTGCTAGGCACATGCCACTGCTGCTAATCACATCCTCTCCCACACAACCAGATGAGCTTCTTGAAGTTGCAGCAGATGAAGAAACTACCAAGGCTGTGCCAGGAGGTACAACAGCAGAACATATATTCAAGATACTAGATGTCAGTGTCAGCAGTTCCTTCACATACACACACAAGGCATGATCATGTCCCTTTCTAAGACATCACTGTGCACTTTTCTACGAATCTCAGCCTAAAACCCTGTTGCAAGGTCTCCATGAAGATGCTGAAATTGATTAAAGACATTGTTTCTCATACATCTCTGTTATTGCTCCACAGCAGCACTTTGTGCTTCGTTTTTCACAAAGGGATAAAGCAGCCTCCACAAAATAAAGGACCAGTTCCACTTTTGAAGCTAAAGCATTTTACTGGATGGTGTGTTTAGCCTTCTTCGTGTGACTAATGAAGATATGAGTGAGTTGGGCTCGTTCTTTGCCTACAGAGGGAAAAGATGGATGTTTTGACACAAAGCATTTGCCAGACACTTGGCAAAACAGCCTTCAAAATGGTACTCGCAACTGTTTTTTCAGGTTCCAGCAAGAGAGGGGAGGGGACAGGATCATTGACTGCGTCATCTGACCAAGGCAATGACCAGTTAGAAGCTGGTCTTGTTTTAATTACAGGCACACTTGCTTTTAACTCTGAAACTAAGATACTTAGTTTGCAGAGACCCACGTTCATTCTCCTACAAGGATGTGACAGAGACCTGTGGATGTCTGGCCTGATCAAAAGGAAACATGGCAATGATATGTCAAGTCACAAATTATTACGGCCTCTTCCCAATGTGCAGGAGATCCCACATTCATCCCAACCATCCATATGGTTCAGCTGGGGAGCACTTTTACCAACATATGGCCCCTTGAAAGTGAAGGTTTTGTTTTGAGTTTTTAATCACAACTGCTTGTTATTCTTAATTACTTATTACTTCCACTACACTATGAAGCTTAACCTGACTTCTGCTGGGAGAATACAAGTCAGGAAGGTGGTTTCCTTTTTGATAATAGAGAAAGCTTTGTTAGTAGGGAGGAGGGACCAAAGCTACCTTACAATTCACACAAGCAGAAATAGCTTTTGGTAGCAACACAGATCATAGTGTCCCTTCTTGATACTGGTATCCATCTTTGTCAAATCCTTTACAACTAAACATCATGTAAATAAAGTACAGAGAAGGGGAAGGACAGCCCAGTGCACCTATCTGATAAAGAACAACTAAGAAACTATCTTTTTCCTTCTTAAAACGAGGTTTTGGGAAAGGTATATTGAGTCTTATAGGGAGAAACAGGTGCTAAATGGCCCACAATCAGGAAATTTTACTTCTTTTGTGAATGCAAACCAAACATTTTCAAACGTAGTAATTTCAGCAGATGCATGAAAAAAGACCAAATTAAATGTTCTTAACGGTTGCTCTGTTAAGTCAGATATTTTGTTTATTATAATGCTGCATCTACAAGTTCATGGAAGCCATAACCCCAAAGGAAGCCATCCACTCCACATTAGCTATATCCTCCCCATCTCCTCCATGGATTTTTTGCTATGAAACAGCAACATCAGGAGACAGGTCTGTATTTCCTCACAGTTGCACCCCACTAACACAAGGATTTACTGCCACACTGAGGGAGCCATATGGAGTCATATGCTCTTCTTTCCCATCCCCTTTTCCTATTAAAGCTGAGACATTTTAATGGGCAGTTCCCCTGAAGACACACATGGATCTACAAACATCTGGCAACTCAAGAGCCAGCAGCTCTTGCTATGTTCTTTAACTTGTCAGGTTTAACCTGTGATTCAGCTTGGATCCAGGCTGCCAGTGATTTCCAGCCGTAAGAGCTACAACACTGGCCCAATAACATTTTCATCTGTGCAGACAAGCTGTGTGCAGTTGTAAACAGAGCAGAACTCTGCACAAGAGTACTTCTAGGCACCAGAAAGCACAAGTCAAAAGAGGCAGCTCCATACTCTCTGTTCATGAGAACATACCCTATCTCTCCACAGGGAATATTTATTATGATGGGCCATAATCCACTTAACATCTTCTGACAAAGTCTATCAGTCTTTAACAACTTTGATTCCAGAAGTTCAATGGCAACAGAGAGGAAAATTCATAGGGAGAAAGCGACTTCCATAAGAATTCCCCTTTATGAACCTGCACACCCTGTGATAGCAGACAGGATCATTGCTTATTTGTACCTATCAGCTTTGATGATAATTGCAACCCACTTGACACTTCTGTTGAAAGGCAGTATTACCAACAAGAAATCTGATAAATATTCAACAAAATCTAAATTAAATAATTCTATTCATCTTGAGGTCACCATCTCTAAAACTGTTTCAAAATATTTGTGTCTTAAAGAGATAGGGAGGGGGAACCCTGCTTCTTAGACCAAAATGACTGAATCACTGCATTAATGAACACAACTTTTTTATTTTTCAAGTTCAGTGAAAGAATGCCATCTATGCAAAATTTTGATCCCACATTACAAAATAATTACATGATAATTACATGAGCATTAAGATGTCTACCCCCCGAGTAAAGCCACTGCACCCAACCGCTAAGTAAGGCAGGCCTGGAATGTTTCAGCTTATTAAGGAGAAATCCAGCATTGAGCAAAACCTCCAGCTGAAGCAGATTTCCACTCTTTTACTCCTCTGATTTCTAATTAATAATTAAAACATGTTCCTTTCTTTGGAAACCCAATTAGACTTGCGCATCAGCCTGAAAACAAACTTTTTTTAGTAGCTAAGCTACTTCTCATGGTTTAATGGGGTGGCAGGAGTGTTTTCTACATAGCTCCACTGACACAATTCATTTATTTCTTTCCATTCTACAATGGATATTGTAATCCATCCCCAACAATATAAACATTACATTTGCACAGCTAATTAGGATGTTGGCAGTATGAATTAGTGACCCTCTGATTTCTTCCAGTCAGGGCTGCCCCTGCTGCCTGCACTACTTAGGATTCACAATTAGGCAATTATATTTTCAGCATCTTTTCTTCCTCTCTAATGCTACCTCTTTCCTCACATTCAATATGACCATATGCACAAAATGAAAGTTGTTTAGTTTACTTTGGGGTGGGGAGTAGGGGAAGGGAGGGAGGAAGGAAAAGACACAATTCAATCCTTTGTCACATTCAATCCTTTGCCCTATCAATCTCTGCTAACTCAGTATCAGAGAATGACAGAGGTTCTGTAAGACTGCAAATTATCTCCATAAATGTTTTAAAAAAGTGATTACGCAGAGTGGGTAGGAGATATATTCTGACTGGGAAGGAAGCAAAAGGAAAGAAGGACAAAATAAATAAATCCTGATCCCTGAGTGCAGTGGGCTTGTACTGAACCTCGGTGCAGGGCTGCGGTCACCGAGCTGTCCCCAGCCACAGGATGATGACAAATTGGAGAGAATTCAGAAGAAGGCAACAGAAGTGATTAATGGGCTGGATGGACTGATTTATGAGGAAAGGTTAAAAGGTCTGATTATATGTATCTTTGTTAAAGAATAGCTAAAGAAGGTGCAGGAACTGCTTCCAAGGAGTTCATGCACGGTAAACACCATCACTGCATTCCACTGAGCATTTGGGAAGGGCAGGAGGAGAGAAGAAAGCACAATTTTATGCTAGACACTGGGAAAATATCTGCAATAAATGTTAGAAAAGAGCTGTTTCCAACAGGAAGGACTAGAATCCTTACCATTTGAGAGCTGTAATGGACAAAGCACTAAGAAAATACACTGCAGGGGATAATGTCTGTTTTAATGTTGATGCTTGTTTAACTCACTGACTAATGTACACTGTGGAGACATAGCATCTTTATTAAAGCACAGACTATATCTCTGAGTCCTCTGCTGTGCAAAGTTCTCCATTAAAATCACTTATTACTAGGGGCACTGGAAATATTATGTGCCACTCCACACCAGCTCCCAATCCACAGCTGAGGAATCCAGAGGATCCAAGAGTACCAGTGAGGGCAAATTAAATCTTTCAGTTCTCAAATATTAACCCAGCATTTTCTAAGTTCTGTAATCCAAACAAACAAAACCCACCATCCCCCAACCTAGACCACTTTGCAAGATAAAATTTTTGTCCTCTATCTTCTTCTTTAAATATGGAATCATTTTATGTCCTAGAAAATCAAGTGTTTAAGAGCAAGCTAACCTTGGCATTTGTGTGACTGAAGAACAAAAATAAATCAAGATTACTAAACTGTTAGGAGTAATGAACCCAATACTCCTACTTATACCCAAGTAAATTAGAAATCCTGCCATTGAATTAAGCCAATGGAAATATATTGAAGTAGAAACTGGTATAAATTAGCAGAAGACCAAGCCAAACATAACCAGAGTGACACATTTCCAGGCCATGTGCAGAGCTCAAACCAGGAAAAATAATTTACAATCAGCTCATGGAGACAGGAAGCAATGATGGCAGGCACAGAGGCTCCATGGCTGCTGTAGCACGAGCAAGCAAAGCTGGAAAATCCACGCGGTGCTGGCCCTCCCCACAAACCGCAACAGAAACCAGCCCAGACTGTAGCACTATTGGCAAATCATTGTTTGAAGAGTAATTCCACCTCCAACTGCGCCCTGCCATTATTCACAAATATAGCTATACATATTGCCTGTAGAGACGTGAAACATTTCAACTTCTACAGCGGCCTGTCCATCATCTTTCCCATGCACAAGGCTACACACAGCCTCAAGCCAGCACAGCTGGACCTCCAGGTGCCAGATTAGGAGAAACCAAAAAGGTCTTTTTCCAAGAAAAATACAACACTCCTTCCCCCACTCCCTGCTCACGTGCATGGGTGAGAACTAAGCAGGCTTGAGGGGCTTTATTTATTCCCTGCTAAAAAACCATTAAGCTCTACTGTACAGATCCGAGTCTGCCAAATTCTGTCACTTCATGCTTTGGATGTAAATTATAAAAAGAGACCAGGGGAAAAAATACAGTAGAAAACAGATGCTCTGGATTACAGTGCTGGGGTTTTTTTCCAAAACTACCATTTCCTTTATACTTTCATTTATTTGGTAAGCAGAGGAACATGACATGTTCACTGCCATAAAAGGGAAGACAATGGCTTTCCCAACCTTTGACATTTAAATGCATTTCCTTCCTCAATGATGAGACAAAACCCTTTCCCTTTGACAAACTAGACTCCCCTGCTAGACAAGGAGCAGCACACAGCAGTCAATAACACATCAGCAGCACTGTCTGGAGGCTCCACATTCTGCTAACATTCTCAACTGCATTAGAAAGGTAAGAAACTCCATAGCTTTGTGCCTCAGTTTCCCCATCCATGAAACAAGAAACGTAACACTGAACTGCTTCACAAAGTTTGTTTAAAATGTTCCCGTGAAATGAACCAGCCTCAACAAGCAAGTAACTCAAACTGAGCTTTCAATTGATACCCCTAATGCTCAGCTGAACTTTGAGTTCAGCTTCTCAATTGATACCACTAAAAACATTTACACAAAAGCTTCACACAGCCATGAAACTGAACCCTCTTGTGTAGTTTACAGTACATTGAATCACTATACATCAGCACAGGTTTCGTGGCTCTTAGCACAGTTTGTGGAAAGCACCGAGAGCAGAAAACCCTGATAAAAATCTGAAACTAAAACCTCAGCCTTACTGCAACTACCAACTCACAAAACCTACATATTACAGCATCGTTGATTTGTCTTGAAATGGCCAAAGTTTGTAGTTCAGAAGAGAAGGTGAAAAGTATTGAGAGTCTCTCATGAAACTTCTGAATGTCATTTGAATTCGAGAATTGTTATTTTCAGCTTTAACTAGTCACTGGGTCTGTCACTAGTTCACTGCAGCAGAAACTCAGTGATGCATTAACACTTTTCGTTACTAAATTCAAAACAGTTTCTCTTTTATCAAGACTGCAGCCATGCTGCCCTGTTCACCCAGCTTGCCAGAACAGGCAAGTCACAAGTCACAATTTGGTCACAAAAATCTTAGCCCCAGAAAGAGTTAAAAACATCTTTAAATTTGCCTTTGGTTCTTATTTTATATGCTTATTTCCAGAGCATTTCCAAATTGTATTAGTTTAACAGACTAGTGTATCTAAATCTTTTTAGCCACATATATCACTCACCAGCATGATTTTATTACAAGGGATATGTTATTAAAGCTTAAGCTTGCACTTGGTCACTAATCAAAAACAATTCAAGAAAGCAAATCAAATGTTCCAACTTAACTAAAATCTCCTCCCTTTAAGCAACAAATAAAGCCTGGCTGGCTTGCAGGGAAACTTCCACGTATCAGCATCAGCTCATTCAAATCAGGCACATTTCTTAAGTCTAAATTTAGCTACTTGCATTTCTTCAGAACTTTAATTCCTGAATATTGTGTTGAACCTACTGAGACTGTTGAAGTGCCAGATCTTAAGGCTGCAGTCATATTGAGATTACTTTATGGCAAATATAAGAAGCAAAGTTGCTGTAGCACACAGGCAAGCAGTTGGGAACAAACATACCAGCAAAAGGATCAGGCATTCAGAAGCTGAGATTCATCTTCCAGTCATGCTGACAATGCTGAGTCTCACCTATGTGCCAGTGAGGAGTACGTTAAGCTACTTAACCAGCTGAAGAGAAAACAATTGTACATACATATGGGAAGGTTGATTTCATGGAGACACCTCTTAGGTTTTCAAATCCCTCCTTCACTGGAAGCAGAATCAATCAACGAGCGCTCATTTTCGGACAGGATGAGACCATGCCTTCACTGGGAAAACAGGAGCTCCTAAAACTCTGCCTGCCAGCGAGATGCCCCAGCAGTGGGGACACCTGTGGGGACACCTGTGTCCTCTCTGTGCTGGAACATGCTCCGAGTCACAGCAGGTGGGCAGGTTGCACCCGTGGATAACCAATCCTCATGGCCCTGGAAGGGCGAGCACGGCACAGGCGCTGCCGGTTTTCACCACTTCTCGTGACAGAAGACGGAGCAACTTCTGTTTTGCAAGAGCAAGTTTAAAATTTATATTATAACACT
This sequence comes from Vidua macroura, assembly GCF_024509145.1. Taxonomy (NCBI): domain Eukaryota; kingdom Metazoa; phylum Chordata; class Aves; order Passeriformes; family Viduidae; genus Vidua; species Vidua macroura. The sequence continues at coordinate 10,291,112 of NC_071581.1, forward strand.
GAATCCACCAAAGCTGCCAAGAGACATTGAACTCATGGGATCTGTGAAAGTTTTTCACACCTGTGTTTTTCTCCTGTGCCTAATATTATGGGAGGCATTTTGGAGGATTTTACAATGCAAGTTTCAATGAGACACTTACAGTCTCCCTCAGGCAAATTGTCACAGCTGCAGAGGTCTGCTACCCAGCTGCCAATCAAGACAGGCAGGGAGTATGTGCAGTGAAATCACAAAAAAGGCAGGCTTCATTAGACTGCTGAAACCTAACTAGAGGCTATCTGGGTGTGCTTGAGCCCTTAAAACAGGGTTGCTTCAGAAAGAGGGATTTTTTTTTCCTTTCCAAGTGAAGAAAGGGCCCTAGTACTCACTGAGGAATGTATTGGTGCCAACTTTCCCCTTTGCAATTTCAATGTTTGTTTTCTCTGTCTAAAAAAAGAAACTACATTGCCCTATAGGCTTCTATTATTAGATTAGCTGATATAGCTGGAAAAAGTGGACAAGATTACAGGTTCCACATCCCTTTGCCAGGTCGCAGAAGTGTGTCTACTTTTTCCAACTCTAGAAGCTGCTCCAATGAAATATTCCTTTCTACAACCTTTCCTTCCCTTATTTCCTTAAAACACCCCAGCTACAAAACCACTGACACTAAAGACCAACTGTACTGGAAGAACTGGAAGAGAATTTTTCCTCCTTCATGCCTAACAGAAATATTTTGAGGGAACCAAATCCATTTAATAATTAAAAAAAAAAAAAAAAAAGAGCTCTACAAACAAGGACGAACACACAGAGGTTCAGCCCAAATAATGCTCAAGTGGGAAATTTAAAAGCACATGGAAACAAGTGTCATATTGTAAGCCATTTAACAAAGTTAATTTTAGGTATTCACTACATCTGGTCTTGGCCCCTATTCAGCAAACTATTTAAGCGTGTGCTCAGGTTTAAGCAAGTGCAGGCTGAAAAGCCTATGTGTCCCATCACGTGCTCCAGCTGGGCATCTGCTGAACTACTTTGCTGATCCAGGACCATGACATATAACAAGAATCACCCTGAAAATTATCTAAAGCTATCTAAAATAACAGCTGTTATTTTAAGAACTACACAAACGTAACACACATTTTATGTCCCTAAAAGAGCGGGTGTCATGAAGGCATAAATCCACATCTAAAATAGTTTCAGACACAAAGCCGCTTATGCATATATAGTTTGTGAATGAAAAGGAAAAGGTAGGCTTTAAACTAAAACACAGACTCATCAAGCTCCCTCTGTCCATTACCACACTTAATCTTTGTTATCCTCACTGCTTCTGTGGTATTTCTTATTGACAATTTGCTATATTTTGCCTCTTTAATTCTACCAGGAAAATGATGGTATTTTATTTTTAATTTGTGCCCATTTCGATCTTCTTCTGAACACAAAAACCAGTGACATGATGTTCAAACATTAATGTTTAAGTGGCTTAGCAGCAGACCTATAGTTCTCCAAATTTTCAGATAGTCACAAATCCTACTAAAATAAAAGGCACTGGGGGAAGCTGAGCTCCCCCTCCACACCGCGGGTGCCTCGAGACCTGAAGTTTGAAAATTCTGGGCTCCCTATTTACAATTACAGCTGCATTTCCCGAGCGGATTGTGCTGTGACGGCTGAGCCCTGCAAATGTCACCGGGCCGGCTCGGGCAGGGCGCAGCGGCAGCAGCAGAGCCATTGTTGCTGGGGCCCGGAGGGAGGAGGTGCCGCCGAGGCAGATGGGGACCGCGGTAATGCGGAGCTCCCCGGGGACACCGCGGCCAGGGGCTCCGCCAGCACCACCTGCCTCCCTGGGGCTGCGGCGGGGCGCACGGGGGGCTCCCGCTGCAGGGGCACGGGGCCATTGTGCTGCCCTCCACGCGTGTGCCACCCTCCAAAGCATGGCACGGGGGGGGTCACATGTGCCACCCTCCAAAGCATGGCACGGGGGGGGTCACATGTGCCCTCCTCCAAAGCATGGCACGGGGGGGGTCACATGTGCCACCCTCCAAAGCATGGCACGGGGGGCCCTGTGTGCCATCCTCCAAAGCATGGCACGGGGGTGTCACATGTGCCACCCCACGCAGCCTGGCAGGGGACCGTCCCCCCAGGTGGCTGGCAGAGGGGTTCCTGCACATGCCACATCTGATGGTGCTCCAGCCCCAGTGCCACCCACCCTGGCTGCAGCGCAGCTCCTTGGTTTGTGCTCCCATGAGGAAGAGGCAGCACACAGAGGCATACGGGGCTTCTGTGATTTCAAGACAACATTAGGAACCTTCAGCCCTTCTCCCTGCTAATGTTACTAATAACCTCCATATTGTCATCTATCTTACCTGAGCTAACAGTTTATAAACCGCCACCTGCAGCTTGTCCCTTATAGTTTATTAACATACACTAATAAACAGTATGCTTCACTCCCACTGTGCTGCCAAGTGAAGCCAGTCAGAATAACTGCATTAGCTTTACTGTTCTTTCTCAGCACATTTTTCCCACATGGGAACAATTAGGACAAACTCCCTCCAGATTATATTTTGAGATCCATCATATTTGCAGGAAAATAATAATAATAATAATAATCTTTTTCACAAATGCATCTGTAGGCATGTACAGAAAATTAACCTGACTGACATTACCAAAAGTGATAGGGTCTTAAGCTCCTCAGCAGTTCCTCTGCATGGAAAGGGTTAAGGCTCCCCAGGCTCTGACTTACACCTATTATGCTCAAGTTTAAAAATAAGATGTGAAAGATGCATTATATAAGGCCAGTACTGCTATCCTGTCCATCTCCTATTTTGGAATTAAAGATCATCATTGCTCACATCAAAGGGGCTGGGTGAGAATAAAAGAAAAGACAGGAACAATGAAAATAGCTACCCGACACAAACCAGATCAAAGGACCAGGCACAGAAAATGAAGAGCTAGGGGGTCCTTTAATTACTGTCCACATCCTTCAAGTCATGTGGTGAGAAAGAAGGGAAAAAAGTTTTGAAGGCCACTGGGTTTTGTCTTGCTGTGGCTCCTGTTTCCAGAGTCTGTGCCAGTTCCCTACAAACTGCTCTGCTTTTTATTTTTTAATTTTTTTTTTCTTCATTTTATTAAAGTCAAATAGGACTCCTGGACTCCAAAACTCCTCCCTTATGCCAGGATGAGGAGAGGGAAGGAGGGGTAAGAGGGGCAGTAGTACAGATAGTCTGTAGCAATTGCCTGAAACAATTTCAGGAGGACTGCTCCAGGCAGCGCCCCAGGAGCTGCTTTGGGAAGGCGAGCTCTGGCTACCTGAGGCTAGTCTTTATTTGCCGGCCTCCTGGGTTGAGAAAACTTCAAATTCACATAGGGCACTGCTCCATGGGGCAGCAGATCAAACCTGGCTACTAGCTGTTTGAGCTCAGCAGCAGAAAAAAGGATTGCTCTGGGACTGAGCATAAGTAGAAGCATGATTAAACTTCAAACATATACACCCCCCTTTTTTTTTTTATACACAGCAGACAGTTATGGCTAATATTTTGATATGGACTTTAAAAATACGCTGCAAATAACTTACTCCAGCCTGCTGGCTGTGGGCTTAAGAATAATAAAAATTTAAACTAGCTGTATTATTGCAATGAAGTCAAATGTTCAGATTTACATATCATGGATCATTAAGGGAATGCCAAGTTATTTAAAAGGATCTCTTTGTATTTAACTTAACTCTCAAGATTAAAATTCAGATATTTGACCATTGACTGTAGTGACACATCATACCATTTACTTCCTTCTAGTTATACTTCAAATGTGGTGCATTTCTCTCTAATTACTCCTGACTTATGTTTCATGGAACTACAGAATAGCCAGGGTTGGAAGGGACCTCTGGAGATCATCTAGTCCAACCCCTGAATGTTTATTTTTAAAAAGACAGAATAAAACATTTCATAAGGAAGTAATAGAACAGGGATTCAGAAATTGATGTGGAAGAAGCTGATCAAACTTTCTAGGAAATAACAGTGCTTTGCACTATTATAAACATTCTGGGAAAGAAAAGCTCTGGGATGTTCCCAAGAAATTGTATTTGCTAATATAGATACTAGCAGTGGACACAGACAGAAGTCACTGAAGAGGAAAATGCCTTCCTGTCTTGCGTCGGCTTGCTTGGGTTTATGCTGTATGCCAAACTAGAGCATAAAAAGCATTCAAAGAGAATTTTATAGACTTTGAAGAAGGAAGCTCATATCACCAAGACAACATCTAGAAAAGGGGAACACAGGATACAAAGGATCCTTCTTCCCATCCTATTTACAGCTTGGAAGCTGTAGACAAGCAGTAAGGATGATCTTTTAAGAGGCAATTTAGCCTCCAAATTCCAATGAGTGCCAAGTTACTTCATCTTCTTTCTGACAAAAGTTGCCTCCATCTCTTCCTGCTCTTGGACACTAACATGCAAGCGAACAGCCGTTCTCAGGAGGCCAGCTGAGGACTAAATTAAGCAGATATAGACTACAAAGCTGCTTTCCAAAGTGGGCATCATGCCTAGGCTCTACATCTAAGCAGTATGCTAGGTACGTGTACCAAGTTCCAGTTAGCTGTCTTGCAAACATCCGTGGTGGGAACCTTGCCCAAACAAGCCTTCAAAGCTACGGTGGCTCTGGTGGGATCAGCACCAGAGCAGTGGGACTGGGACATTTGCCTCCTTGTTACAGGTCTCAAAGTATCACATTATCCATTTAGATAGCCTTTTGATTGAGAGAGCTTCTCTTTTGGGCTTAGCCTCAAATGCCAAGAACAGATGAGATGGTTTAAGAAATTCTCCAGGTAAAACATGAAAAGGATGCTTAAGATCCAGCTTCTGATGAATAGCTGCACTCAGGGAGCCACAAGGGCTAGGGAAATAAACATGGTCAATTAAATGAACTGATTGAAAAGAAATCAGAGATCCCTCCAGGGAAATCTGACATGTGGTCATACAGCCACTGCAATCTTTTTGGAAGGTGGTAAATGGGGCAAAAACTGGGAAGAACTGGAGTGCCTTACTCATTTGGCAAAAAGGTGGTTGTCATAAGGAAGGGCATAATCTTTAAAGGAAATAAAATACAAAGAAACATCCATGATGGGTTCAAAAGGAGGCTCAACCAGCTCACTCAAAGCCTCTTGAAACCTCAGCACTGAGTAGAGAATTCTAATGGGATCATACAGTAAAGGCTCTTCAGCAAATGTTCTGTCCTTTCCATAGACTGTTCCACAAAATGCACTGGTAGATGCTGAGAAATCTTCCAAAACATTCCAAGATGAACTAACATGAAGGAATCAATTAGAGTGCAAACTAATAAGGATGGTGCAGAATAAGACTCATTTTCTTTCATTTCATTAGAAAAATACTTACATGCTTATACATGGGAGGGAATAATTTACATACATGCTCATTCATGGGAGGGAATAGTTCAGCTATTTTTGATGCATTTGTTCAGATAAGCTCAAGAGACAGTGGGATCACCAACAGGACTGCCAGAAGCTAAAGATCTGCGTCGAGAGCTACCTCTGTCTTGCCTTTGCATCTTTGAGAATCCAATGCTGGTGCTGCCCAAGCTGTGGTGGGCTTTGTCTGGGCCCTGAGCTCAAGCTCAGATGGAACTGGAGCAGGCTGAGCACACATTCTCTCCTAGATAAGTAGTCTGGAAAGGCCATAAATGTGAATGCAGGCTGTTGAGACAATGCCAGCATATCTAAAAATCAGAGTAATGAGCTCAAGCTGCTGTCACCAGCAGCATGTGTGCCTTTTCCTGTCTCACTTTCTGGAAACCCATGGGTATTCCTGCAAAGGGAGGGACATCCTAAAGTGGTTGCTGACTCGAACCCAAGAGAAGGGCATCTTGCAGAGCTAATTGAGTTATTTACCCAGGAACTCAAGCAACATTTGCTGTCGGGATTGAGGAATTCTTATTTTGCCTGGGGAAGTCAATCACCTGGTTCTCATCTAACTTTGATAGAACAGAGCACTACTCATTAAGCCTTTTCAACCTGCACCAGAAACAAAACTCAAACTTCACATTTTGTTTTTCCTCAGAAGGTTCAATCACAGAGTAATTTAGTTTGGAAAGGACAGATGGAGATCACCTCTATATAAACTGTTTCTCAAAGTCTTTTCTTTTGCTACCAGAAGAGTGTCACCAGTCATTTTCTATTTTTTTTTTTTTTTTTTTTTTTTTTTTAGGATGCTTTACCCAAAAGAATCTCTAATAGGCTGGAAGCCCATCTCTCACTGGGCAAAGAAGACACTACCTGCCTGTGCTTCCTAGAAGCAGGACATTTGCTTTCTGTGTCTATTTCTATGACAATGTCTCAGGGAAATCATGAGACAGCCATCAATGTTGGAAAAGAAAGCAGAACTGCCTGGCAAAAAGCACAGGAAAGTAAAATCAAGTAGATGCATTTCTTCCTTCTACTAAGTTTTAAATTTTAAGAGTTGAAGATATTATCCTCGGAGTTGTTAATTTCATCCTTGAAGTTGTTAATTTCATCTTACATTTCCCACATTCTTCTGAGTCAACTATCTTAGCCTGTGTGTTTCACTTTAGTTGCTGCTTCCAGATCCAAGGCAGATTACCAGTCTATTCCCCTCCTTCTCTCCCCACACTTTTTGGACATTTCTCATCTTTCTCTTGGCAGTTCCCACCCTGACTCACATCCTCTGCCCCCATTTCCAGTCCTGTTACTCTAACCTTCCTCTAGAACACAATCCGTCAGCTTCTCCGATTTCAAGACCTTGCTTACCCTCTTTCCATCCTTTCTACATTTCTGTCATCTCCATGGTCAGAGCATACAAGTCTATCTGTTCCTGAAGTCATTAGTTTTCCTTGCCAACTGTTTTGTCCACCAGCTCTGTGAACCCAAGATCAGGGACAAAGGGGGGCTATAAAAGCAATATAAAAGGGAGCATCAATGCACAGCAATGGAGAGACTGCAGCCCACATAATGAAGATCTGGAAAAAAACCCATAAACCAAAAACTGTCAAAATTACAAAAAGACCTAGGTGAATTTAACATACATTCATTACATTAGGGGGGAAAAAGTTAGAGATTATGTGCTCCAGAAAGACACTGTTGCTCAGCTAACACTCCTTAAACCTGTCACTACCAGAGCTGAAAGAACAATTTCACAAGTCTCCTGCACACCAGCATACAACTAAAAGACAAAGCAGAACTCTGATGCTTCCTAATGGCTATTCACACTGCTCCAGTGCTTATGTTCACATGGCTATCTCAACATACAGGAACTGATGACTTACTGAACTTGCCTAGTTGTCCTGTATGAGATACATACTCATACTGACCATTTTTGTGCAAGTTTTCTCAAAACCTTGAAATTTTTCAATTCTAAAACACTTTTAAAGATTCATGTGAGCTCCAAATTCAACTACAAACCTGATGAAATCTGCTGCCAATCTGATCATTTCCCTTTAACTCTGATATATTCCTCCATGCTTCCACAGAATCAACTTAAAATAACCTGGAAAATTTCCTCCTTATTCTCCAGGGCAGGTGTAGTGTTCTAGCTGTGACTTGAGTGAAGCTCTGTGAATTATATGGCAAGAACAACCCCATTGTCAGAGCAGTCACCTGAAAATCATGCTAATACCTTAATGAACTTTGGTAATAGGTGTAACACACACCCAGGAATGGAAAAAGACCTGGGCTGCATGGACACACAGGCCTGTACAAAAGTAAGGAAACGGAAATGCTCCAGGAAAGGCAGGAGTTGTTTCACTCACAAACGTCCCAAATTCTTAACAAAGGGATAGAAATCATTTTGGTGATGCTTCCCTCTCCATTCTTCCCTTTTCTACTCCCCTCCATGCTGATATTTCCTCTCTTGCTGCCACCTCCCAAACAGCTGCTACCCTGTTACTACCCTCCTACCTTCACTGCTTTGAGAATTCACCCAAAGTGTGTCCTTTATCTCCCACTGTATATTTAAAAAGCTAGAATGTGGCAAAACAAGCATACAAGTCTGTTTCCCAGCAAACTACTGAGAAGGTGTCTTTAAGGTATCTTAACTCACGCTGGTATTTGTGGGCTGTCCCACAGCCTCATTCTCTCCATCCTCAGAGGTACCGGCCCCGCTGTGTCCCCAGTATGGTGCCAGCCACCTGCTTCCCACCACTGACTCCTGCCTCACGTCACCTTCCCCTTCACCACCCCCCTGCCCGCCCACTACAGCCCCTGGCGCCTCTGCACCCCACAGATACACGTGTGGGGCAGGAGAGCAGGTCCCACCTCAGCATGGGAGCGCAGCGTGTCCGTCCTGCTGCGGTGGCTCGGCTGTGCCTGCGCCTCGCACACCACGCTGGAGGTGACACAACACAGGAAAACCTACAGCCAGCAGTGCGCCTCGGCCCGAGAGAGCACAGCCAGCCCTGCTCTTTGTTTCGGTTTTAAGTTCAAACCTGCCCCCTTTTAATTTCAGGAGTTGGTTCACGAGAGGCCAGCTCCTCCAGCTGCCTGTGACTGCCCGTGCCCTACAGACTGGCTCACACCCCAAAACTCAGCATTGCACCAGCACAGAGGTAATTTTTTTAATCTTTCCAGCAGAAGCTGGTTTTGTCCTTTCCCCACGCCCCTCCCAGGCAGGGCTGCTGGCTCAGCCCACAGAGTGCTGGATGCCAGCACAGCCTGGCAGCAGCCCTGCTGGCAGCAGTGAGCCTTAGCATAGAGGAGCACAGAGGTGGGCAGGTGCTGAGTGGGTGCACCTTATCTCCATGAATTTTACTCATTTTTATCTATCCAAATGACCTCACAGTACTTCTGCTTCGGCAGTTGTTCTCCACATTGGTGTCAGCACTTCTGAGACGGACATGCTGAGCACATGGTCAGGCTGGGAGGAGGATAAAAGGGGTGCTACCAAGCACTGGTCTAGTCTTAAAACTAGACTGCCTAGGAGCAGTTCACCAGCTGTCTTTGAGGTAGAGAAGGACAGTGTCACCTGCCAGTCATACCACAGCAGCTAAAGAGACAAGACTACATTACGGTTGTGGGTTTAATTATACTGAAACCTGAAACGTCAAAGAGGGGAGGTTGGCAACAGTAACCCAGTAGGCTCTCAAGCCTATAAGAAAAAAGAAAAAACCTCTTTTTTTCCACGCAAGGAGTCTCTAATCTGAGCCATAGTTGATCAGCAATGGTTGTGCTGGTATTAGGCCAAAGTTTTTACATGGTTCCTTCAAGAAAGTCATCTTTCTTCACAGCTGACTTGTCCCTTTCATAACCAGTGCTCATGACAAGGCAGATTACCAGCTCTTTCAGCAGAGGAGACCTATTAGTCTGTTTGATAGGCTATCAGGATACCCTGCTCCTGCCCAAACAGACGGCAAATGTTCCACCCTTTCACTAGTTGGGAAGAAATCCCATGAACCTGGCCCACACATAAAGAAATCTTCTGTTGCCATTCTGAGGAAAATATGACAGAGCTCTAGTGAAAATCCCAACTTCTTCATGATTAGATAAACCACAGTGTCTTACCTCAGTAAGGCCCATTCATTTTCCTAGCACATCCATACAAACACTTGTTCCAGGATGAGATCCAATAAAATCACTGCAAAAGTGGGTTGGTTAATTTCTATTTCCCAGGTTAGGGTTGGGTGTTTTTTTTTTTCCTAGCCAACGTTTGATCTCTCTGGCACCACAATACTGCTTGCCTGCCTACCCTACACAATGTCTATATGGGAAGAAGAATACACTGCTAGAGCTTGCAAGGTTCATTTAAGATACACAATACGCTAATACAGTCTGTTAAGTCTTAGAGAATGATTTTTAAAACAAGCAAAGAAATGTCCTCCACTAAAGAAAGAAAACTCTAATGTGTGGAAAAAATTCCAGTTTAGATCTGTGGTGTCATGGTCCACAGGGGAGGCTCTTCCACCCTCAATACTAATTATGTGCTGGGCAAGATACAGCACTATACATTAAGCACTATATCTGATCAAGCAGAAGACTTTTTTTAATGGTTTACTAGCTATTAGGTATCCTGCTCTCTACACACTGTGCTGACATAAGATTTTACTGCTTGCAGATGCAATTGCCAAAGACTAAAAGGTTTTACTTTCTCAAAGCACACAAACTATACTACTACTCCTGAATGCTAGAGTGGGGGGAACCCCCTTAAAAGAAGAAAAATTTCTGGCTGGAAGTTGCTAGCGAAAAAGATCCAAACTGGCTAAACTACACTGCAAAGCAACCAATACAAAAATACAAATGGCATCAATCTCTGTCATCCTCTACATATATCTTGAGCTGTGGGGTATGGTGTTGTGGTGGGGAGCAGGAGAGAAAGAAGGGCTGCAGAAATGCGCAATGTGTGGACACTGCACAACTCAGTCCCCTGACAATCCCCTTTCTCTGGTGTCACTATCTGCTGCCTTTGTGGGCAAAATTGACTGCTCGTCGCTGGTAGCCAGCACACACAGCCTGGCGACCTGAAAAAGCCACTGATTTTCCCTGTCCTTAAGAGCACGCTCTGCTGAGCTTGGAGCCGCACGCTCGTAACTTTAAGGGGGTGCGTTTTGTTTAACTGTGCCTTTTCTTGGCCTGAATTTCCCCCAAAAAGCTGAAGAGGGCATGTGCTTATTATCTTTTAGTGCAGCATGTGCTCGGTGCAACCTGAGCTCTTCGGATACTTCGGTCTGAAAATTAGAAAAAAAAAAAAAAAAATTAATTGCGAGGAAAAACAAGGCTGCTCTGCGACTTTGATTCAATCAATTACCATTATCTTCCAGCGCAGCCCTCCCCGCCGCCCCCGGACCAGTTGTGTTTAACTTTCTTTGCCAGTCGCGGCCCCGCAGCGCGCTGGCGGAGCGGCGCTGCCGGCTGGCTCCCGCGCGGGGCTCTTATCAGCCGCTCCCAGTCAGCGCCGGCCCCGCACAGCTGGCAGGGACCCCCTCCGTCCCCCGCGTTATCTGCCAGCGCAGCCTCGGCCGGGCGGGGAGGGGCCCGCGGCCGCCCCCGGCCTCCCCCGGCCGGGCCGGGCTCTGCCGCCGGCCGCCCCGCTCCCGCCGAGCCTCCTCCGGCGAGCCCGAGCCGTCTGAAGAGAGGCAGGAACAAAACCGCAAATTTAGATTAATAAAGCATTTGTTGATTCTACAGAAACTTAGCAGGCCCCTAAGAAATCCACCAGAGACCTGTGCAGCTCCAGTAATTTTCTGTTATATTATCTTTCTTGTAAAATACTTCCCCAGACAGAGCCCCCAAAGGGGCTCAAATATCACTGTGACTAACCGAAATCAATGTGCACTCACCTATTGACATTTTTACATAGTTTTTGGATTTAGTATCCGGCCCAAAACACAATCAAATCTTCTGCCAAGGAAATAACAGGCACTTAGCTAGTCAGCTATTAGTGTTACAAAGGAAAAAATGCGGGCACCCAAGGGAGATGGGAGAGACGGCATTGACGTCAGGGGTAATTGGGTGTCTGAGAGAAATTGCCAACGGCTGGCCAAAACCCCCAGAGGCCCACACAAAGCCGAGCTGCAACTCTAATAAAGGAAAGTAAATTCTAGAAAGGGGCTTTGCTGCAAAGAAGCCTAGCAGGAACCAAAAATATCTCCCACATACACAAACACATACACACAAATAAAAAATACAAAATACGTTTAGGAGCTCTCTTTCGCACATCTGGTTTAAGCTAAAGTGCTTTCTACTTTTTTTTTTTTTTTTCCAGGACCACATGGATTTTTATGTTGTACCGTATGTTCAACATCTATTTTTATAAACAGAATTCAGGGCTTTAAAGAAACTTATTTTTAATCATGTGGCTTTAAACTGCAATCTCTCTGGCACCCACTCTGGTACCATTAAAAACAGTTTGGTCTTTTCTTTAAAAATCCCTGAACTTCCAAGGAGAATGACAAGTACCGTGGAGCCATTGGAGGGCCATGGCTAAGGAGCTGTCCGACTGGTAAAACTGCATTTGCATGCCCAACACGTCTCCATCACCTGTACCTAGCTGTGTGTTTCACTGACAAAACTCCCTTCCCACTCCCTCCTCCCCTCATGCAGAAACCTGAGAGAAAAGATTTCAGATCAGACACCCTGGGCAGAGTTTAGGGAGGACCTGTAGGCTGTAGCCTATTCTTTCCATTCTTCCAGCTCCCTGTCATACCGATATAGACCCACTGTCCTCATGACACTCTACCACAGATGAAGCATAAAGTGGATTTGGTCAGTTCTTACTAAGACCAATGTGTCTTCATCCCCCTTCTCCTCCCCCCAGACTTCTATTATATGCCTCACACAATAAGACTCAAACATCTCGTCACTAAATGCATTGTAAAACTCAGATTGGTATTTTCCAGCGTGATAAACTGCTTTGTGTCTTCTACACTAAATGCAAAAGTGCTTTTTTAATAGGTAATTTAGAGTTTCAGCAAAGTTTCAAGAATAACAAGATGATCAAGAACTTAATAGGTTCAAATCTGCTATTACACCTAGCTGTGCCCACATCATAACTATCATCATCTGGAATCTACGGGGGTCCCTGTAAGCCCATCAAGTGAGTGTTAACAATTTCACTTACAAGCTGCCCTCCACCCAACCAAAGAGCAGAGGAGGTGGAATCAAGTTAGAAAGAGGCTGAGGTACAAACAAAATGGCCACACACAAAGCACAAAGGGTTCCTTAAGCACCACAGCACCAAGGGCATAAAGAACTCTTTTAACAATACACATATAAAATAGAGCTAAATTTGAAAAGATCAGAAGTGCTTGATCGTAAAATTGCATTGCGGAGAACAAAATGATTATTGCTCTCAGAGAAGGAAGAGGGCTATTAACACAAAGCAACTCTCTAAGAAATGTAAATACAAAAACCTACACAGAAAGCAGATGCAAACAAAAAAAGTCCCAGACCTTGGGAAGTAAAGGTGAAATTTCTTCATCTCTTGCTGGTGAGCCC